>NW_026636791.1:0-2510 GCF_028554395.1 Pezoporus wallicus | reverse complement strand
ATAGACATTATACCCCCCCATAACCCCTATATCCCCCCATAGACCCTATATCCCCCTATAGACCCTATACCCCCCTATAGACCTCATAACCCCCTTAACCCCTATAACCCCCATAGATCCTATACACCCCATAACCCCTATACCCCCCCCTAGACCCTACAGAGCCTGGAGCTCTTTGCTGCCACAGCCGATGCTCTGCTGCTCAAGTATGGCAAGAAGATTGTGGGTGAGTCCATAGGGGGTTGGGGGGGGACCTATAGATGGGGGGGCGCCCTATAGATTGGGGGGGGCCCTATAGATGGGGGAGCCCCCTTTTATAATAGGGGGGGGCGATTTGGGCCTGCAACATTGAAGCATTGGGGGGGGTCCAAAAGGATCTGGGGGGGTCCAAAAGGATCTGGGGGGGGGTCCCTTTACCCCCTGGGGGGGTGTTTGGGGTGCAGCCCCCCCAAACCCCCCCCTTTTTTGCCCCCCCCCCCTTCCTGCCCCATAGATGAGCAGTTTGTATTGAAGCGGGTGGCCGACTGTGCCATTGACATCTATGCCATGGCCGTGGTGCTCTCCAGGTATGGGGGGGGGGGGGGGGGTATAGGGGCTTAAGGGGGCCATATGGGTTTGGGGGGGCCATAAGGATCCCTTTAACATCCATTCTTCCCCCCCCCCCTTCCCACCACGAGCATTCATGTTTGGGGGGGGTCCATATGGGTTTAAGGGGTCCATAAGGACTTGGGGGGGTCCATATGGGATAAAGGGGTCCATAAGGGCTTGGGGGGGTCCATAAGGACTTGGGGGGTCCATATGGGATTAAAGGGTCCATAAGGGCTTGGGGGGGTCCATATGGCATGAAGGGGTCCATAAGGGCTTGGGGGGTCCATATGGGATGAAGAGATCCATAAGGACTTGGGGGGGTCCATAAGGACTTGGAGGGGTCCATATGGGATAAAGGGGTCCGTAAGGGCTTGGGGGGGTCCATAAGGGCTTAAGGGGTCCATAAGGGTTTGGGGGGGGTCCATATGGGATAAAGGGGTCCATAAGGGCTTGGGGGGTCCATAAGGGCTTAAGGGGTCCATAAGGGTTTGGGGGGGTCCATATGGGATAAAGGGGTCCATAAGGGCTTGGGGGGGTCCATAAGGGCATAAGGGGTCCATAAGGGTTTGGAGGGGGTCCATATGGGATAAAGGGGTCCATAAGGATTTGGGGGGGTCCATATGGGATAAAGGGGTCCATAAGGACTTAGGGGGTCCATATGGGATAAAGGGGTCCATAAGGGTTTGGGGGGGGTCCATATGGGATAAAGGGGTCCATAAGGGTTTGGAGGGGGTCCATATGGGATAAAGGGGTCCATAAGGGTTTGGGGGGGTCCATATGGGATAAAGGGGTCCATAAGGACTTAGGGGTCCATATGGGATAAAGGGGTCCATAAGGGTTTGGGGGGGGTCCATATGGGATAAAGGGGTCCATAAGGACTTAGGGGGTCCATATGGACATGGGGGGGTCCATAAGCACTTGGGTGGGTCCATAAGGGCTGAGGGGGGGTCCATATGGGATAAAGGGGTCCATAAGGGCTTGGGGGGGCTCCATAAGGACTTGGGGGGGTCCATATGGACAATGGGGGGGGGGGTCCATATTCAACCCTTCCCCCTCCCCCCCCCCAGAGCCTCCCGCTCCCTCTCTATGGGGCTCCCCACGGCGCAGCACGAGCGGCTCCTCTGCGATACCTGGTGCCAAGAGGTGAACACAAGGGGGTTGGGGGGGGGGGGGGAGGGATTTGGGGTGCTCCTGACCCCCCCTTAACCCCCCCCCTTTGCACCCCATAGGCCCACCATAGGGTCTCCGTATCCCTGCGCCCATTGCCCAATGAGAGCTTCAGGAACCTGCGCAGCATCGCCCAGGCCGTGGTGGAGGCTGGGGGGGTGGTGACCCCCACCCCCTCGGCTTCTGACCGATGGAACCCCATCTTGGACCCCCCTATATGGAGATGGAACCCCTTGGACCCCCCCTATATGGAGATGGAACCTCCCATCCCCCCTTGGACCCCCTATATGGAGATGGAACGTCCTATATGGACTTGGACCCCCCTATATGGAGATGGAACGTCCCATAGGGACTTGGACCCCCCCTATGGAGATGGAACGTCCCATATGGACTTGGACCCCCTATATGGAAATGGACCTACCCAATGGACTTGGACCCCCCTGTATGGAGATGGACCCCCCCATCATGGACTTGGACCCCCATATGGAAATGGACCTATGGACCCCCCTGTATGGAGATGGACCCCTCCATCAATGGACTTGGACCCCCCATATGAGAATGGACCCCCATATGGAGATGGACCCCTCCGTAAATGGACTTGGACCCCCATAAGTGAACCCCATATGGACTTGGACCCTTCCAAATGGATATGGACTTGGACCCCCCCATGATGACTTGGAACCCCCACCCCATATGGACTTGGACCCCCCATAAGTGAACTTGGAACCCCCATATGGACTTGGACCCTTCCAAAT
>NW_026636790.1:0-2454 GCF_028554395.1 Pezoporus wallicus | reverse complement strand
AGAATACCCTGGATGGGAAACATCCCGTTGTGGTGGCTCGGGAAGGAGCTTTGAGCCATATACAATGGTTTGGGTTGAAAGGGAGCTTTAAAGCTCGTCCAGTTCAACGCGCAGGGACCCCTTCCACTGGAGCAGCTTGCTCCAAGCCCCTGTGTCCAACCTGGCCTTGAACACTGCCAGGGATGGGGCAGCCACAGCTTCTCTGGGCACCAGCGCCTCAGCACCCTCCCGATGCGCAACTTCCTTCCCGTGGTCCCAACGCCTCCCTCCCGCTGCCCGTTGCCCTCATCCCTCCTCACCGGGGCTGCAGCAGATGCCGGCGCTGCGCGGCGGCCGCCGTTGCCGCGGGAGCTGCCCGCCCGCCCGGCACGGGGGGGAACGGAATCCTCCTCAGCGCAGCGCCGCGGTCTCGGCCGTGCCCAGGTAACAGCCGAGCTCCGAGGCGCAGCAGATGCCGGGCCCGAAGCAGGTGCCTCTGTTGCCGGGGCCGCAGGGCGGGCACTGGGGAAGGGGAGATGCTTCCATCAGCACCGAATCGCGGCACGGTTTGGGTTGGAAGGGAGCTGAAATCCCACCCAGCTCCAACCCCTGCCACGGGCAGGGACCCCTTCCACTGGAGCAGCTTGCTCCAAGCCCCTGTGTCCAACCTGGCCTTGAACACTGCCAGGGATGGGGCAGCCACAGCTTCTCTGGGCACCCTGTGCCAGCGCCTCAGCACCCTCCCAGGGGAAAGCTTCTGCCCTGGGGAAGCTCATCTCAGTCTGCCCTCGGGCAGGTTCAAGCCATTCCCCTTGGCCCACCATGCCCTTATTCCCCATCTTTCCCACCCTTCTTGCACTGCTGTTGCTTTGCCAGCCCTTGGAGGTGCCACCCTCACACAGGGTGACCTGTTCTGTCCCCATCACCAGCAGCGCGTCTTCACGCTGCGGCACCAGTCCCTCTTTAGGCACTTCACGTTGCCCCCCACCATGCTCCCTGTCCCTGCTCCATCGAATCATAGAATCACAGAATGTTTTGGGTTGGAAAGGACCTTAAGGTCATCCAGTTCCAACCCTCCTGCCGTGGGCAGGGATCTATCCTGTCCCCTCTCCATGGATCTATCCTGTCCCTGCTCCATGGATGTATCCTGTCCCCTCTCCATGGATCTATCCTGTCCCTGCTCCATGGATGTATCCTGTCCCTGCTCTATGGATGTATCCTGTCCCTGCTCCATGGATGTATCCTGTCCCTGCTCCATGGATGTATCCTGTCCCCTCTCCATGGATCTATCCTGTCCCTGCTCCATGGATGTATCCTGTCCCTGCTCCATGGATGTATCCTGTCCCTGCTCCATGGATCTATCCTGTCCCCTCTCCATGGATGTATCCTGTCCTGCTCCATGGATGTATCCTGTCCCCTCTCCATGGATGTATCCTGTCCCCTCTCCATGGATGTATCCTGTCCCTGCTCCATGGATGGATCTATGGATCCTGTCCCCTCTCCATGGATGTATCCTGTCCCTGCTCCATGGATCTATCCTGTCCCTGCTCCATGGATGTATCTCCATGGATCTATCCTGTCCCTGCTCCATGGATCTATCTGTCCCTGCTCCATGGATCTATCCTGTCCCTGCTCCATGGATCTGTCCCTGCTCCATGGATGTATCCTGTCCCTGCTCCATGGATCTATCCATGGATCTATCCTGTCCCTGCTCCATGGATCTATCCTGTCCCTGCTCTATAGATGTATCCTGTCCCTGCCTACTCTGTCCCTGCTCTATAGATCATCAGCATGGTGACAGCAGCACCAAGGTGCTCATCCTCCACTGGCGTGCCTGGGCATGTCCCCCTCCCAAACAGCGGGTGCACTGGGGAGCATAGCATCAGGGGTGCCCATGGGAGACACTCAGCATCCCACAGAGCTTCCCTGTGCTGCCCAAACCCCCATCCCATACCCCATCCCACCCCATACCTGCCGCAGGGCTGTGTCGCTCAGCGCCCGTTTACACCTCGGGGGCAGTTCTGGATGTAGCAGGCGGAGGACAAGGCGAGGGAGGCAGAGGAAGGAGAGGGGCAGCGAAGGCTCTGCCATGGTGCCACGGGTGCCGCTCGCTTTGCATCTGGCCCTGTGCTGTGCAGGCTGCTATTTATGCTGCTGTCACTTCCCAGGGGAGGAGGAGGAGGAGGAGGAGGAGGAGGAGGAAGGAAAGGGCTGGGTTGTTGTTTTGTTGCTTTGCTGCTTTTTTTTCTTCTTCTTCCCCTCCCCAAATCGCATCCAAGCAGATCTGTGACTGAGATTATTGATTCAGTGCTGGAGCTGAGCGCAGGGAGGGTGCATCAACAGCACCCCCTGAGCCCTGGCTGCTCCGAGGGGCACCACATGGATGGATAATGGAGGGTGTGGGTTTAGAGAGGGGAAGATGCTGGGTTGGGAGGGATGCAGGTTTGGAGGATGCTCGCTTGGGAGGGATGAAGG
>NW_026636789.1:0-247 GCF_028554395.1 Pezoporus wallicus | reverse complement strand
GTTCATTCTGTGCTGACTGTGTTGCTGCGCAGCAGAGAGCAGCCTCTGGACTGATTCCATTCAAATGCTTTTCCTGTATGAAAGTGAGCAGTGAAAGCAACGATGAATGCACCAATGTAAAAGGGATTGTGTGCTGAACAGGTCCAGCACCAGCTTTCAATCCTGGCTCTTCTGCTGTGGGAGCAGAGGCCAAACGTTCGTGCAGTACTCACTGTGCTGCTGGGCAGCTGAGACCGCTTGAGAATTT
>NW_026636788.1:0-2496 GCF_028554395.1 Pezoporus wallicus | reverse complement strand
TAGTAACACAGCAAATACCAGCTCTAAGTAAGGTATGGTATACTGAAACTGTGAGATCAAGAGGAACAACTTTGAGAGCCAATAAATCAGCATTTTGACGGGATCCTCCTGACACTCCATAAATATAAATGGGTTCCACCCCTTGACAGCTTGATGGCATCAGGGTACACTGTGCACCGCAATCTACTAGAGTCTTATACTTCTGTGGGATTGATGTGCCAGGCCACCTGAACCACACAGTCCTGTAAATCCGATTGTCCCCTACCTCCACCAGGCTGGAGGCAGGGCCCCTCTAATAGTGATCACAACATTGGCCACTTAAGTCTTCTTGACAGGGCTTAGTCTTTATCACAGGAGCTGGAGTAAAATCAGCTCTTCCACTCCTTCTGGGAGCCTGCTCTCCAGAGACTGAAGCCGCAGCTTTCATGGGATGATCATCCTTGATCTTTTTCCCCTCTTCAATTCACGCACCCATTCCTCCAGAGGTGAGGCAGGTTTTCCATCCCACTTCCTCATGTCTTCTCCGTGATGTCACAGGTAAAACCATAGGGTGGCACGTGGCGTACACCTCCTATAGCTTCTCTCCAGCAGTAGGACACCTTTCGTTAATAGCTGAGACGTGGGCTGGTACACATGGGGAGCTGGATAGATCGGATAGGTCATCTCTCAGTTGTTTGAACTCCTGAGACAGTTTTTCCACAGCTGAAATGATGGAAGGGGTGGGATTGTCTTTGAACTCTCAGAGCTGATGAATCATTTCATCCACTCTTGGTGGTACTATTTCATTCTAGGTTATTGCTGCCAATGAGTGGGCATATGATGACGGTGCATTCCGTGTAAATTTCCTCCACATGAGTCGTGTACATTCAACTTCATCTGGATCTGTGGGTCCTTTCCCGGCATCCAGCCTGTGATAGATCATCTCTACGATGGCCGATTCCCTCAGAGACTGGATGCGTTTCTCTAGAGTAGACCACTTGGCCGAAATGACTCATAACATCATCCTTGTATGGAAACCTTTCTTTCACAGCTGCCAAGAGCCACCTCCAAAGACTGAGGGACTTTTTCTCTCTTGCAATTGCTTTGTCAATTCCCCCTTCTCTAGCAAGTGATCCCAGCTGCTTGGCTTCTGTACCTTCTAGTTCGTGACCATCGGCCCCATTGTCCCAGCATCGGAGTAACCAGGTGATGATGTGCTCCCCTGGTTGACGGGTAAAATCTTTTCGCATGTTCCGTAGCTCGGTTGAGGTCCAAGGTCGAGAAGACACCTCTTCTTCCTCTGATTCATGTATTAAGAACTCCTGGTCAGATGCTGTCTCGGGTGGTGAGTACATTGTTTCTTCATCTTACTTCATCTTTCTTGCCTCTTTTTTGTTTTTCCCCTTGCGTACAGGGCCAATCGATATTGGCACAAGTTGGTCCTCTGGTTTAGCTGCAGTGCTTATCACTGTGGTTGGAGTGGCTGCAGTATCTGTTGTCAGGGTTTGGGTAGCTGCTGTACTTGTCACTTGGGCTGGTGTAGCTGCTGTGCTTGGAGCTGGAGTACCTGCGCTGTCTGTTGTGGTCAGAGTTTGAGTAGCTGCTGTACTTGTCGCTGGGGCTGGTGTAGCAGCTGTACTTGGAGTTGGAGTAGCTGCGTTATCTGTTGCAGTAGGAGTATGAGTAGCTGCATGGTCAGTTGCTTTGCCATCAGATCCAGAGACATTTTTTTCCCTTTGAAGGTGCTGGATATGGATGATCAGGGCTCTGTAAGCATAGGCCAAGCCCCAGCACATTGCCACGATCTGTCCCTCTCTGGTATGACCGGGATGACAACACACCTCATTTAAATGTTTTACTAATTTTTCTGGATTTTGTGCTTGTTCAGTGGTGAAGTTCCAAACCACTGGAGAGGCCCACTGGCCTAGATACTTGCTCATACTATCCCACACACCCTGCCACTCATGACTGTCCAGCCTCAGGGAAAATCTCTTTGTCCTTCTATATCGTCGTCTAACCCTAGACAAGGCCCAAACCCGACTCTGCTTAACTTCCGAGATCAGACGAGACTGGGCGTTTTCAGGGTGATGTGGCCTTAGGCCATAGGGAAGTGCTGTTCGGTAGGACCCTTATTCCTTTTTGTCTGCAGTGTCTCAGGACGACACCTGTTGAGCGGTGTGTTAAGGCCAGTGTATTTCTGTTGTGGTCACGTTGAAGTTTTTGTGCAATATACGATCACTATGTTTCGTAAGAAACAGCCTCTTGCTGTGGCTCCTCCTGTGGAGCGACTGGGGTGGACACAGACCGTGGAGCACATTGTGGGGTAAAATAGTGTCGTGGTGTAAACCCAGTCAGGTAACTTGTTCACTCACTCCCAGTGAGTGGTGCCGAGCTGACAACAATCGAGGTCCGTGTCCCCCCCCCACCGGGGTTCTCCCCTACTCCCGGAAGAACGGGGAGGAGGATCGAAAAAAAGTGCAACTCCCACGGGTTGAGACAAGAACAGTCCATCAACCA
>NW_026636787.1:0-2517 GCF_028554395.1 Pezoporus wallicus | reverse complement strand
TGCCCCATCCCATCCCCATCCCATCCCTGCCCCATCCCTGCCCCATCCCATCCCCATCCCCATCCCATCCCTGCCCCATCCCTGCCCCATCCCATCCCTGCCCCATCCCCATCCCATCCCCATCCCATCCCTGCCCCATCCCATCCCTGCCCCATCCCATCCCTGCCCCATCCCATCCCTCCCCATCCCATCCCCCTCCCCTCGCCATCCCCATCCCATCCCTTCCCATCCCATCCCATCCCCATCCCATCCCATCCCCATCCCATCCCCATTCCATTGCCATCTCCCCCATCCCATCCCTGCCCCATCCCATCCCTCCCCCATCCCATCCCATCCCTGCCCCATCCCATCCCCATCCCATCCCTGCCTTCATCCCATCCCATCCCATCCCATCCCTGCCCCCATACTGCCAGGTGAGGGGAGATGTGGTCCTGATCCCATCCATCCCCATCCCACCCCTGCCCTGATCCCATCCCTGCCCCTTTACTGCCAGGTGAGGGCAGATGTGGTCCCATCCCAGCGCCATTCCCTGCCCCATCCTGAACCCGGTCCCCATTTCCTGCCTTAGTCCTGGCCCTGATCCCGGCTACAAGTCCTGCCCCAGCCCCACGTCCTGCTCGCATTCCAGCCCCAGCCCTAATCCGTGCCCCATTCCCTGCCCCATTCCTGACCCGATCCTGCCCCTAATCCCTTTCTTGGCCCCAGCCCTGACCCCAATCCCGGCCTAATCCTGACCCCATTTCCAACCCCTGATCCTCGCCCCATTCCCAGCCCCATTCCCCCATCCTCGGGGTGCTCGGACGGGCCTGAGCCCCTCCTTGCTGCTCCCAGTCCCTGAAGATCCTGGGGGAGAAGGTGGCCGAGATCAGCCTGAGCCGCGAGACCGTGTCCGAGGTCCTGCGCTGCTTCCTGACTGCGCGTGGGGCGGGCGAGGAGCTCTGCGGGGGGCTCAGGACCAAACCCTTCCAGGCGCTGCCCCCGGCCACCCAAGCCTCCATCCTGGCCTTCCTGGTGGACGAGCTCAACGGCAGCGCCCTCATCATCAGGTGGGTGTCAGTGGGGCAGAGCTGAGCCCCGGCCCCATGGCCCCGGCCCCACCGGCGTCTCCCCCTGCAGTAGGATCTGACAAGAGCCTGGAGAGCATGGCCGGCTACAGGAAGAACAAGTGGATCATCGAGGGGCGGCTGCGCAGGTGGGTGCTGCCCGGTGCCCCGTGGGTGCCGTGGGGCAGCTGCCGGTGCCCCATGGATGTAGCAGGTCCTGCTCTGTGTGCCCCATGGGTGCCGTGGGGCCTGCTGTGTGTGCCCCATGGATGGAGCAGGTCCTGCTCTGTGTGCCCCATGGGTGCCGTGGGGCCTGCTGTGTGTGCCCATGGATGGAGCAGGTCCTGCTCTGTGTGCCCCATGGGTGCCGTGGGGCCTGCTGTGTGTGCCCCATGGATGGAGCAGGTCCTGCTGTGTGTGCCCCATGGGTGCCGTGGGAGCCTGCTGTGTGTGCCCCATGGATGGAGCAGGTCCTGCTGTGTGTGCCCCATGGGTGCCGTGGGGCAGCTGTGTATGCCCAGTGGATGCTCTGTGTGCACATCCATGTGTGTGCCGTGGGTGGGTCCTGCTGTGTGTGCCCCATGGATGGAGCAGGTCCTGCTGTGTGTGCCCCATTGATGCAGAGGGGCCTGCTGTGAGTGCCCCATGGATGCAGAGGGTCCTGCTGTGTGTGCCCCATTGATGGAGCAGGTCCTGCTGTGTGTGCCCCATGGATGCTGTGGGGCCTGGTGTGTGTACCCCATTGATGGAGTGGGGCCTGCTGTGTGTGCTCCATTGATGGAGCACGTCCTGCTGTGTGTGCCCCATTGATGGAGCACGTCCTGCTGTGTGTGCCCCATTGATGGATTGAGGCCTGCTGCTTGTGCCCCATTGACAAACGGCATCCTGCTGCGAGTGCCCCATTGATGCAGTGGGTCCTGCTGATTGTGCCCCATTGATGCAGCAGGTCCTGCTGTGCGTGCCCCATTGATGCAGCAGGTCCTGCTGTGCGTGCCCCATTGATGCAGCAGGTCCTGCTGTGCGTGCCCCATTGATGCGGTGCGTACTGCTGCATGTGCCCCATTGACACAGGGGTCCTGCTTGTGGCCTCTGCTCCTTCCCCTCCATGTCCTAGGGCTGGGGGGCTCAGGATGACTCTGGTGGAGCCAGGTGCCCAGTGGGGCAATGGAGCAGGCAATGGGGCAGGCAGTGGGGCAGGCAGCAGGATGGGCAGTGAGGCAATGGAGCAGGCAATGAGATGGGCAATGGGGCAGGCAGTGGGGCAATGGGGCAGGCAGTGAGCCCTGTGCTGTGTGGGGCAGGCAGTGAGCCCCGTGCTGTGTGGGGCAGGCAGTGAGCCCCGTGCTGTGTGGGGCAGGCAATGGGGCAGGCAGTGGGGCAGGCAATGGGGCAGGCAGTGGGGCGGGCAGTGAGCCCCGTGCTGTGTGGGGCAGGCAGTGGGGCAGGCAGTGGGGCGGGCAGTGGGGCAGGCAGT
>NW_026636786.1:0-249 GCF_028554395.1 Pezoporus wallicus | reverse complement strand
GGCAGCTGAGACCGCTTGAGAATTTGGATTCAAATGGACTTTTAGGTATGAAACCGAGGAGAGACTGCAATGATGGTGACCCCGTTGCAAAGCTGCTTGTGTGCTGAAGAAGCAGAGCACTAGCTTTCCCTGCTGCTCCTTCTGCCGTGTGAGCAGATGCCACTGTTCATTCTGTGCTGACTGTGTTGCTGCGCAGCAGAGAGCAGCCTCTGGACTGATTCCATTCAAATGCTTTTACTGTATGAATGT
>NW_026636785.1:0-2473 GCF_028554395.1 Pezoporus wallicus | reverse complement strand
GAGGATTTGGGACCAGGACTGATGCAAAGCAAGGAGGGACCATCTCCTCACATCTCCCCTGTATCCATCACATCTCTACACATTCATACACATATCCCATGCCCTGGAGGACTGACTCAGTCCCATTCATCTCCCACTGTCAGCCAGGCTGTGGCTGTGGGGCTGGTATTGAACAGGGAGATGAGGAGGTGAGAGATGCAGAGTTGACAACAGGAGGAGTGGCACCCAAGGCCTCGTCCAACCTGGTCTTGAACACTGCCAGGGATGGAGCATTCACAACCTCCCTGGACAACCCATTCCAGTGCCTCACCACCCTCACAGGAAAGAATTTCCTCCTTAGATCCAATCTAAACTTCCCCTGTTTCAGTTTTAACCCGTTACCCCTTGTCCTTTCACTACAGTCCCTACTGAAGAGTCCCTCCCCAGCATCCCTATAGGCCCCCTTCAGATACTGGAAGGCTGCTATGAGGTCTCCACGCAGCCTTCTCTTCTCCAGGCTGAACAGCCCCAACTTCCTCAGCCTGTCTTCATACGGGAGGTGCTCCAGTCCCTGATCATCCTTGTGGCCTCCTCTGGTCTTGTTCCAACAGTTCCATGTCCTTTTTATGTTGAGGACACCAGAACTGCACACAATGCTCCAGGTGAGGTCTCACCAGAGCAGAGCAGAGGGGCAGGATCACCTCCTTCGACCTGCTGGTCACGCTCCTTTTGATGCAGCCCAGGATACGGTTGGCTTTGTGGGCTGCAAGCGCACACTGAAGCTGGCTCATGTTCATTTTCTCATCAACCAACACCCCCAAGTCCTTCTCCGCAGGGCTGCTCTGAATCTCTTCTCTGCCCAACCCGTAGCTGTGCCTGGGATTGCTCCGACCCAGGTGTAGGACCTTGCACTTGGCATGGTTAAACTCCATGAGGTTGGCATCAGCCCACCTCACAAGCGTGTCGAGGTCCCTCTGGATGGCATTCCTTCCCTCCAGGGTATCAACCGAACCACACAGCTCGGTGTCATCGGCAAACTTGCTGAGGGCGCGCTCAATCCCACTGTCCATGTCAGCGACAAAGATGTTGAACAAGACCGGTCCCGACACCGATCCCTGAGGGACACCACTCGTTACTGGTCTCCAGCCGGACATTGAGCCATTGACCACAACTCTTTGTGTGCGGCCATCCAGCCAGTTCTTTATCCACCCAGTGGTCCGTCCATCAAATTGATGTCTCTCCAATTTAAGAGACAAGGATGTCGTGTGGGACGGTGTCGAACGCTTTGCACAAGTCCAGGTAGATGCCATCAACTGCTCTACCCCTGTCCATCAGTTCTGTAGCCCCATCATAGAAGGCCACCAAATTGGTCAGGCAGGATTTCCCCTCAGTGAAGCCCTGCTGGCTGTCACCAAGCACCTTGTTGACTTTCATGTGCCTTAGCATGCCTTCCAGGAGAATCTGCTCCAAGATGTTGCCAGGCTCAGGGGTGAGACTGACTGCTCTGTAATTCCCCGGGTCATCCATTTTCCCCTTCTTGAAAATGGGGGTTATATTTCCCTTTTTCCAGTCATCGGGAACTTCACCTGACTGCCATGATTTCTCAAATACGATGGCCAGCGGCTTCGCAACTTCATTCTCCAGCTCCTTCAGGACCCGCGGATGGATCTCATCAGGACCCACGGACTTGTGCACGTTCAGATTTTTAGGATGGTCTCAAACCAGTTCCTCTCCTACAGTGGGCGCAAGGTCTTCATTCTCACAGTCCCTGCGTCTGCCTTCCAAGACTCGGGTGGTGCGGTCAGAGCCTTGGCCAGTGAAGACTGAGGCAAAGAAGTCATTCAGAACCTCAGCCTTCTCCAAATCCTGTGTAGCCAGTTCTCCTGAGAGCTTCCTGAGTCTGTTTTTTATTTGCTACGTACCTGAAGAATTCCTTCCAGTTTTCCTTAACTTCCCTAGCCTATTTTAATTCTAACTGGGCCTCAGCTTTTCTAACCTGGTCCTAATACCTGAGCTGGAGGAGATAACAGAAGTTAAGTGCACTGACTCTCTGTTAGACTCATCTGCCACACTGGGGGGAATAGTTCTCTCTGTGCTGGAACCTGACCAAAACTGCTAGTAGTGATAGGACAAAGGGGGAATGGGTTAAAACTTAAATTCCAACCTTAACTGTTCTACGATTCTACTGACAGCAATGTGCCAGCTCAGCCTATTTTCGCTGCCTAGGACAGGACTCTCTGCCCCACGCTGCCAGGGAAACCTCCTGAGACTTGAGTATCTCACTCAATGAGTTGTTGTGGGCAGCTGGGGATCCAGCAATGCTGTATCAGAGCTGGGGTGATGGATTCAGGGCTCCTGGGGCATCACACTCAGATGTTTTCAGTCTTTCTCATGGAGCAAATGGAATGCACAGTACCTTTTTTTGCCTCCCTAATGAAATGTGATGACCAGTTTGCAAGTTCTTCACTTCTTCTCCAGTTTTCAAAGATTGGGT
>NW_026636784.1:0-2498 GCF_028554395.1 Pezoporus wallicus | reverse complement strand
CCCCATAGAAACCCATAGAGCCCATATAGAAACATATAGAGCCCCCCATTGCCCCCCATCAAGCCCCCATTACCCCCCATTGCCCCCATTCCCCCATTCCACCCATGACCCCCATTGCCCCCATTCCCCCCCATTACCCCCATTGCCCCCCATTGCCCCCATTTCCCCCATTGCCCCCATTACCCCCATTGCCCCCATGACCAACATTATCCCCATTGCCCCCATTACCCCCATCGCCCCCAATTACCCCCCATTCCCCCCCATTGACCCCATTACCCCCCATTACCCCCATTGCACCCCATTACCCCCCATTGACCCCATTCCCCCATTCCCCCATTACCCCATTACCCCCCATTACCCCATTGACCCCCATTGACCCCCATTACCCCATTGCCCCCCATTGCCCCCCATTACCCCATTACCCCCATTACCCCATTACCCCATTGACCCCCATTCCCCCCCATTACCCCATTGCCCCCCATTCCACCCCATTACCCCCATTACCCCATTACCCCATTGACCCCCATTGACCCCATTCCCCCATTCCCCCATTACCCCCATTACCCCCATTACCCCCCATTGACCCCATTACCCCCCATTGACCCCCATTACCCCATTACCCCATTACCCCCATTGACCCCCATTACCCCATTGCCCCCCATTGACCCCCATTACCCCCCCATTCCCCCCCCCCCCTTGACCCCGCCCCTCACCCCCCTCCAAGGTCTCCGCGCTCTCCCATTGGCTCCAGGGGGAGGCTCCGCAGCGCACGCGCAGGCGGTAGCGCGTGAAGGGGCGGAGCCCCGCGAGCCTCAGCGCGGGGGGCAGCGGCGCCGCGCGCTCCTGCACGCGCCCGGAGGCCTCCGCCTGCAGGGGGCGCCACAACGGGGAGGGAGGGAGCATAGAGAGGACATGGAGGGAGCATAGAGAGGACATGGAGGGAGCATAGAGAGGAGATGGAGGGAGCATAGAGAGGAGATGGAGGGAGCATAGAGAGGAGATGGAGGGAGCATAGAGAGGAGATGGAGGGAGCATAGAGAGGACATGGAGGGAGCATAGAGAGGAGATGGAGGGAGGGAGCATAGAGAGGAGATGGAGGGAGCATAGAGAGGACATGGAGGGAGCATAGAGAGGAGATGGAGGGAGCATAGAGAGGAGATGGAGGGAGCATAGAGAGGAGATGGAGGGAGCATAGAGAGGAGATGGAGGGAGCATAGAGAGGACATGGAGGGAGGGAGCATAGAGAGGAGATGGAGGGAGCATAGAGAGGACATGGAGGGAGCATAGAGAGGAGATGGAGGGAGCATAGAGAGGAGATGGAGGGAGCATAGAGAGGAGATGGAGGGAGGGAGCATAGAGAGGACATGGAGGGAGCATAGAGAGGAGATGGAGGGAGCATAGAGAGGAGATGGAGGGAGCATAGAGAGGACATGGAGGGAGCATAGAGAGGACATGGAGGGAGCATAGAGAGGACATGGAGGGAGCATAGAGAGGAGATGGAGGGAGCATAGAGAGGAGATGGAGGGAGCATAGAGAGGAGATGGAGGGAGCATAGAGAGGAGATGGAGGGAGCATAGAGAGGAGATGGAGGGAGCATAGAGAGGACATGGAGGGAGCATAGAGAGGAGATGGAGGGAGCATAGAGAGGACATGGAGGGAGCATAGAGAGGACATGGAGGGAGCATAGAGAGGAGATGGAGGGAGCATAGAGAGGACATGGAGGGAGCATAGAGAGGACATCGAGTGACCATAGGTACCCATACATGTCCCATAACCCTCCATAACCCCCCATCGACCTCCAGAACCCATCAATAGCCCCCTATAGCCCCCTATAGCCCCATAACCCCCATAGGCCCCTATAGCCCCATACCCCCCATAGCCCCATAGACCCCTATAGCGCCATAGCCCCCATAGCACCCATATGCCCCCATAGCCCCTGTAGCCCCCTATAGCCCCATACCCCCATAGCACCCAAAGTTCCCCATAGCCCCTATAGCTCCATAGCCTCCTATAGTCCCATGCCCCCCATAACCCCCTATTCCCCATAGGCCCATACCCCCCATAGCGCCGATAGGCCCATAGCCCCCATAGCCCCATAGCCCCCATAGCCCCCCATAGCCCCCTATAGCCCCATAGTCCCCATACCCCCCATAGGACCCAAAACCCCCATAGCCCCATACCCCCCATAGCCCCTCATAGCCCCCTATAGCCCCATAGCCCCCATAGTGCCATAGCCTCCATAGCCCCCCCCATAGCCCCATAGCCCCCATATCCCCCTATAGCTCCATAGTCCCCATGTTCCCCATAGCCCCCATACCCCCCATAGCCCCCCATACCCCCCTATAGCCCCCATAGCCCCCATACCCCCCATAGCCCCATAGCCCCCTATAGCCCCCATAGCCCCCATACCCCCTATAGCCCCCATAGCCCCCTATAGCCCCCTATAGCCCCCTATAGCCCCTATAGCCCCCTATAACCCCCTATAGCCCCCTATAGCC
>NW_026636783.1:0-2522 GCF_028554395.1 Pezoporus wallicus | reverse complement strand
CACAGCCCTAGCTTTCCCTGCTGGTCCTTCTGCCGTGTGAGCAGATGCCACTGATCATTCTGTGCTGTGTTGCTACCAGCAGGGAGCAGGCTCTGGACTGATTCTATTCAAATGCTTTTCCTGTAGGAGTGTTAGCAGTGAAAGCAACGATGGAGGCACCAATGTAAAGGGGATTGTGTGCTGAACAGGTCCAGCACCAGCTTTCAATCCTTGCTCTTCTGCTGTGGGAGCAGATGCCAAACGTTCGTGCTGTACTCACGGTGCTGCTGGGCAGCTGAGAGACACCACCTGAGAATTTGGATTCAAATGGACTTTTAGGTATGAAACCGAGGAGAGACTGCAATGATGGTGACCCCGTTGCAAAGCTGCTTGTGTGCTGAAGAGACACTGCCCTAGCTTTCCCTGCTGGTCCTTCTGCCGTGTGAGCAGATGCCACTGTTCATTCTGTCCTGTGTTGCTGCCAGCAACAGTCCAGGCTCTGGACTGATTCCATTCAAATGCTTTTCCTGTATGAAAGTGAGCAGTGAAAGCAACGATGGAGGCACCAATGTAAAGGTGATTGTGTGCTGAACAGGTCCAGCACCAGCTTTCAATCCTTGCTCTTCTGCTGTGGGAGCAGATGCCAAACGTTCGTGCTGTACTCACTGTGCTGCTGGGCAGCTGAGAGACCACCTGAGAATTTGGATTCAAATGGACTTTTAGGTATGAAACCGAGGAGAGACTGCAATGATGGTGACCCCGTTACAAAGCTGCTTGTGTGCTGAAGAAGCAGAGCACTAGCTTTCCCTGCTGCTCCTTCTGCCGTGTGAGCAGATGCCACTGTTCATTCTGTGCTGTGTTGCTGCCAGCAGAGAGCAGCCTCTGGACTGATTCCATTCAAATGCTTTTCCTGTATGAAAGTTAGCAGTGAAAGCAACGATGGAGGCACCAATGTAAAGGGGATTGTGTGCTGAACAGGTCCAGCACCAGCTTTCAATCCTGGCTCTTCTGCTGTGGGAGCAGATGCCAAACGTTCGTGCTGTACTCACTGTGCTGCTGGGCAGCTGAGAGACACCACCTGAGAATTTGGATTCAAATGGACTTTTAGGTATGAAACCGAGGAGAGACTGCAATGATGGTGACCCCGTTGCAAAGCTGCTTGTGTGCTGAAGAAGCCGAGCACTAGCTTTCCCTGCTGCTCCTTCTGCCGTGTGAGCAGATGCCACTGTTCATTCTGTGCTGACTGTGTTCCTGCGCAGCAGAGAGCAGGCTCTGGACTGATTCCATTCAAATGCTTTTCCTGTATGAAAGTGAGCAGTGAAAGCAACGATGGAGGCACCAATGTAAAGGGGATTGTGTGCTGAACAGGTCCAGCACCAGCTTTCAATCCTGGCTCTTCTGCTGTGGGAGCAGAGGCCAAACGTTCGTGCTGTACTCACTGTGCTGCTGGGCAGCTGAGAGACACCACCTGAGAATTTGGATTCAAATGGACTTTTAGGTATGAAACCGAGGAGAGACTGCAATGATGGTGACCCCGTTGCAAAGCTGCTTGTGTGCTGAAGAGGCAGAGCACTAGCTTTCCCTGCTGCTCCTTCTGCCGTGTGAGCAGATGCCACTGTTCATTCTGTGCTGACTGTGTTCCTGCGCAGCAGAGAGCAGGCTCTGGACTGATTCCATTCAAATGCTTTTCCTGTATGAAAGTGAGCAGTGAAAGCAACGATGGAGGCACCAATGTAAAGGGGATTGTGTGCTGAACAGGTCCAGCACCAGCTTTCAATCCTGGCTCTTCTGCTGTGGGAGCAGAGGCCAAACGTTCGTGCTGTACTCACTGTGCTGCTGGGCAGCTGAGAGACACCACCTGAGAATTTGGATTCAAATGGACTTTTAGGTATGAAACCGAGGAGAGACTGCAATGATGGTGACCCCGTTGCAAAGCTGCTTGTGTGCTGAAGAGACACAGCACTAGCTTTCCCTGCTGGTCCTTCTGCCGTGTGAGCAGATGCCACTGTTCATTCTGTGCTGATTGTGTTGCTGCGCAGCAGAGAGCAGGCTCTGGACTGATTCCATTCAAATGCTTTTCCTGTATGAATGTGAGCAGTGAAAGCAACGATGGAGGCACCAATGTAAAGGGGATCTGGGCAGCTGAGAGACACCACCTGAGAATTTGGATTCAAATGGACTTTTAGGTATGAAACCGAGGAGAGACTGCAATGATGGTGACCCCGTTGCAAAGCTGCTTGTGTGCTGAAGAGACACAGCACTAGCTTTCCCTGCTGGTCCTTCTGCTGTGTGAGCAGATGCCAATGTTCATTCTGTGCTGACTGTGTTGCTGCGCAGCAGAGAGCAGGCTCTGGACTGATTCCATTCAAATGCTTTTCCTGTATGAAAGTGTGCAGTGAAAGCAACGATGGAGGCACCAATGTAAAGGTGATTGTGTGCTGAACAGGTCCAGCACCAGCTTTCAATCCTTGCTCTTCTGCTGTGGGAGCAGATGCCAAACGTTCGTGCTGTACTCACTGTGCTGCTGGGCAGCTGAGACCACC
>NW_026636782.1:0-2491 GCF_028554395.1 Pezoporus wallicus | reverse complement strand
CGGAAGCGCCGCTTTCCCGCCTTTAGCGGCCCGCTGCCGTCGGCTCCGGTCGCCGCCGGTTCCCGGTGCTTCCCCCCCCCGGTTCCCGGTTCCCCCCCCCCGCCATGGGGTTCCTGAAGCTCATCGAGATCGAGAACTTCAAGTCCTACAAAGGCCGCCAGATCATCGGCCCCTTCCGCCGCTTCACCGCCATCATCGGCCCCAATGGCTCCGGTGAGGCCTAGCGCGGCCTAGGGAGGGGGGGGGCCGGGCCGGGCGGTACCATTGTAGCGGGGGGGGGGCACACGGATGTGTCGTGGGGTTCCCCCCCATTGTGCGCTATGGAGGGGTCCCCCCCTTGCTGCAGTCTCCTGTGGTGCCCCCCCCCCAAATGTTGTGAATCCCTTTCCAGCCTTTGGGAATTGTCCGTGTCCCGTCCCGTGTCCCCCCCTATCCCTATGGAATCCCCCCGCCCCCCCCCCCAAATGTTGTGAATCCCTTTCCACCCTTTCGGGATCTCCTGCCCCAAGCATCTGAACCCCTCCCCCCCCCCCAATCCCTTTGGAATTGCCCCCCCAATCTTAGGGAATCCCTCCCCCATCCCTATGGAATCCATTCCCATCCCTATGGAATCCCCCCCCCCCCCCTCCCCCAAGGTTGTGAATCCTTTCCCAGCCTTTGGGAATTGCTTCCCCCCCCCCAAACTTTGGGAATCCCTCCCCCATCCCTATGGAATCCCCCCCTCCCCCGAGATAGTGAATCCGTTCGGGATCACCTTTGGAACTCTCTCCCCCCCCAAAAAAAATCTTGGGACGTGCCCCCCAAAAAAACCTTTGGGAATCCCCCCCTATTGCTATGGAATCTTTTTGCATCCCTATGGAATCCCTTTCTATCTCTATGGAATCCCTTTTTATCTCTATGGAATCCCTTTCTATCTCTATGGAATTTCTTTCTATCTCTATGGAATCCCTTTCTATCTCTATGGAATACTTTCCTATTCCTATGAAATCTTTTCCTATCCTATGGAATTTGTCCCTATCCCATGGAATCCCTCCCTATTCTTATGGAATCTGTTTCCATCCCTATGGAATACCTTCCTATCCCTATGCAGTCCTTCCCTATCAGTATAAACTCCTTCCCCATCCCTATGGACTCTCTTTACACCCTTTTCGAATCCCCTCCCCCAAACCTTTCCCATCCCCTCCTCTTGGAATCCCCCCTCTCCCCATCCCCCATCCCTCTGGAGCCCCATTGCAGCTGTTGGGAATCCCTCCCCCCATCCCTCGGGCATCCCCATTCAATCCCTCAGGATTGGCCCCCCCCTTCCCCATTCCTCAGGAATCCCCATCCCATCCCTTGGGCATCCCCATTCCATCCCTCAGGCATCCCCATCCCATTCCTTGGGTATCCCCATCCCCTCTCTCCCCATCCCATCTCTCGGGTATCCCCATCCCTCCCCCTCCCTCCCCATCCCATCTCTTGGGTATCCCCATCCCTTCCCACCCCCATTCCATCTCTCCCCATCCCCATCCCATCTTTCCCTATCTCTCGGGTATCCCCATCTCCTCCTTCCCCATCCCATCCCTCCCCCTCCATCCCCATCCCTCCTCTCGGGCATCCCCATTCCATCCCTCAGGATTGCCCCCCCCATTCCTCAGGAATCCCCATCCCATCCCTTGGAAATCTGCATCCCATCTCTCCCCATCCCTGTCCCATCCCTTTGGAATCCCCATCCCATCCCCTGGGCATCCCCCTTCTATCTCTCTGGATCCCCATCCCTCCCAATCCTATCCCTTGGGCATCCCTATTCCATCCCTCAGGCTTCCCCATCCCTCCCCATCCCATCTCTCTGGATCTCCATCCCATCCCCATCCCATCCCTCCTCATCCGCATCCCATCCCTCCCCCTCCTTCCCCATCCCCATCCCATCCCTTGGGTATCCCCATCCCCTCCCTCCCCATCCCCATTCCATCTCTCCCCATCCCATCTCTCTGGATCTCCATCCCATCCCCATCCCCTCCCTCCCCATGCCCCTCCCATCCCTTGGGGATCCCCATCCCCTCCCTCCCCATCCCCATTCCATCTCTCCCCATCCCATCTCTCTGGATCTCCATCCCATCCCCATCCCATCCCTCCTCATCCATCCCATCCCTCCCCCTCCCTCCCCATCCCCATCCCATCCCTTAGGTATCTCTCTCTCTCCCTCCCTCCCCATCCCCATTCCATCTCTCTGGATCTCCATCCCATCCCATCCTCCCTCCCCATCCCCATTCCATCTCTCCCCATCCCATCTCTCTGGATCTCCATCCATCCCCATCCCCTCCCTCCCCATCCCCATCCCATCCCTTGGGCATCCCCATCCCCTCCCTCCCCATCCCCATTCCATCTCTCCCATCCCATCTCTCTGGATCTCCATCCCATCCCCATCCCCTCCCTCCCCATCCCCATCCCATCCCTTGGGCATCCCCATCCCCTCCCCTCCCCCATCCCCATTCCATCTCTCTGGATCTCC
>NW_026636781.1:0-24584 GCF_028554395.1 Pezoporus wallicus | reverse complement strand
ATCTTTTTTTCTCCTTCTCAGGTGCTCAACCTGTGAAGGAGACATCCTTTGTTTTGAATTTATTGAATGGCATTTTAATGCTGTTGAGACTTGTTTGCTGATGGTGATGGGAATCACCATGCTAACACGCATACAGAGTGTGTTTTGCCCACTGCTGATTTCAAGAGTTAAGCAGAGTCAGGTTTGGATCTTGTCTGGGGTCAAACGACGATGTAGGAGGACCAAGAGATTTTCCGTGAGGCGGGACAACCATGAGTAGCAGGGTGTGTGGGATAGTATGGGCAAGTATCTAGGTCAGTGGGCCCCTCCAGTACTTTGGAATTTCACTACCGAACAACTGCAAAATCCAGAAGAATTAGTAAAACACTTAAATGAGGTGTGTGGTCATTCTGGCCATACCAGAGATGGACAAATCACGGCAACGTGCTGGGGCTTGGCCTATGCTTACAGGGCCTTGTTCAACACTATCCAGCACCTTCAAAAGGAAAAGAATGTCGGTGGATTTGAGGGCAAAGCGACAGTCGCTACTCAAACTTTGGCTGCAATGAACTGCGCAGCTACCCCAGTGGCAAGTACAGCAGCTGCTCAAACTTCAACTGCAACAGACAGCGCGGTTACCCCAGCTCCAAGCACGGTAGCTACACCACCCCCAGCAACAAGTACAGTCACTACTCAAACCACAGTGATAATCACTGCAGCCAAACCAGAGGACCAATTCGTATCAATATCGGTTGCTCCTGTACACAAGAGAACATCAAAAAGGAGGCAAGAAGGGTGAAGCGAGATGAAGAACCAATGAATTCACCACCCGGTCCAGAATCTGATCAGGAGTCATCATCACATGACGAAGAAGAAGAAGAAGAGGTAACTTCTCGACCTCGGACCTCAACCGAGCTGCGGAATATGCGAAAAGATTTTACCCGTCAACCAGGGGAGCACATCATCACCTGGTTACTCCGATGCTGGGACAATGGGGCCGATGGTCACGAACTAGAAGGTACAGAAGCCAAGCAGCTGGGATCACTTGCTAGAGAAGGGGGAATTGACAAAGCAATGGCAAGAGAGAAAAAGTCCCTCAGCCTTTGGAGGCGGCTCTTGGCAGCTGTGAAAGAAAGGTTTCCGTACAAGGACGATGTTACGAGTCGTTCGGCCAAGTGGACTACTATAGACAAAGGCATCCAGTCTCTGAGGGAATCGGCCATCGTAGAGATGATCTATCATATAAAGCCGAATAACGGGGATACACCTATAGATCCATATGAAGTTGAATGTACACGACCCGTGTGGCGAAAACTTACACGGAATGCACCGTCATCATATGCCCATTCATTGGCAACCGTAACCTGGAATGACATAGTACCACTAACAGTGGATGAAAAGGTTCATAAACTCCGAGAGTTTGAAGACAATCTCCCCCCTTCCATCATCTCAGCTGTGAAAAAACTGTCTCAGGACCTCATACAATTGAGGGACGATCTATCTGATTTATCCAGCTCCTCACGTGTACCAACACACGTCTCAGCTATTAACAAAAGGTGTCCTATTGTTCAAGAGAGGAGACACAGGAGGTATACGCCACGGGGTACCCTATGGTTTTACCTGCTGGATCACGGAGAAGACATGACAAAGTGGGATGGAAAACCTACTTCAGCTTTGGAGGAACGGGTGAGTCAACTGAAGAGGGGAGCAAGGGCCAAGACTGATCTTCCCATGAGAGCTACGGCTTCAGTCTCTGGTGAGCAGTTTCCCAGATGGAATGGAAGAGCTGATTTTACTCCAGCTCCTGTGATAACGAAGAATAATCCCTTTTACCCCGATTTAAGTATCCAACACGGTGATGACCATTAGAGGGGCCCTGCCTCCAGCCAGGTGGAGGTAGCGGACAATTGGATTTGCTGGACTGTGTGGATCAGATGTCCTGGCACATCAGTCCCACAGAAGTATAAGGCTCTAGTAGATACCGGTGCACAGTGTACCCTGATGCCATCAAGCTGTCAAGGGGTGGAACCCATCTATATTTCTGGAGTAACAGGAGGATCCCAAGAGTTGACTGTGCTGGAGGCTGAAATCAGCCTGACTGGGAGGGAGTGGCAAAAGCACCCCATTGTGACTGGTCCAGAGGCTCCATGCATCCTCGGCATATACTACCTCAAGAGAGGGTACTTAAAAGACCCAAAAGGGTACCGGTGGGCTTTTGGTATTGCTGCTTTGGAGACTGAGGAAATTGAGCAGCTGTCCACCTTGCCTGGTCTCTCAGAAGATCCCTCTGCTGTGGGGTTGCTGAAAGTTGAAGAACAACAAGTGCCAATTGCGACCACAACAGTGCACCGGCGGCAATATCGCACCAACCGAGACTCCCTGATTCCCATCCATCAGCTGATCCGTAGACTGGAGAGTCAGGGGGTGATCAGCAGGACCCGTTCACCCTTCAATAGCCCCATATGGCCAGTGCGAAAGTCTAATGGAGAATGGAGACTAACAGTAGACTATCGTGGCCGGAATGAAGTCACACCACCATTGAGTGCTGCCGTACCGGACATGCTAGAACTTCAGTATGAACTAGAGTCAAAGGCAGCCAAGTGGTATGCCACGATTGATATTGCCAATGCATTTTTCTCCATTCCTTTGGCAGCAGAGTGCAGGCCACAGTTTGCTTTTACTTGGAGGGGTGTCCAGTTCACTTGGAACCGACTGCCCCAGGGGTGGAAACACAGCCCTACCATTTGCCAGGGACTGATCCAGACTGCACTGGAACAGGGGCAAGCTCCAGAACACCTGCAATACATTGATGACATTATTGTGTGGGGCGATACAGCGGAAGAAGTCTTTGAGAAAGGGAGGAAAATAATCCAAATCCTGCTGAAAGCCGGTTTTGCCATAAAACGGAGTAAGGTCAAGGGACCTGCACAGGAGATTCAATTTTTGGGAATAAAATGGCAAGATGGACGTAGACAGATCCCCACAGATGTGATCAACAAGATAACAGCAATGTCTCCACCAACTAATAAGAAAGAAACGCAAGCTTTCTTGGGTGCAGTGGGGTTCTGGAGAATGCACATCCCAAATTACAGTTCGATTGTAAGCCCTCTCTATCATGTGACCCGGAAGAAGAATGATTTTAAATGGGGCCCTGAGCAGCAACAAGCCTTTGAGCAAATTAAACACGAGATAGTTCATGCAGTAGCCCTTGGACCAGTCCGGACCGGGCCAGATGTAAAAAATGTGCTGTACACTGCAGCTGGGGAGAACGGTCCTACCTGGAGCCTCTGGCAGAAAGCTCCAGGGGAGACTCGAGGTCGACCCCTCAGCTTTTGGAGTCGGGGATACAAAGGATCTGAGGCCAGCTATACCCCAACTGAGAAAGAGATACTGGCAGCCTATGAAGGGGTTCGAGCTGCTTCGGAAGTGATTGGCACTGAAGCACAGCTCCTCCTGGCACCCCGGCTGCCCGTGCTGGGCTGGATGTTCAAAGGCAGGGTCTCCTCTACACATCATGCAACTGATGCTACATGGAGTAAATGGGCTGCACTAATTACACAACGAACTCGAATAGGAAATCCCAGTCGTCCAGGCATTCTAGAAGTCATCATGGACTGGCCAGAGGGCAAAGATTTCGGAATGTCACCAGAGGAGGAGGTGGTGCGTGCTGAAGAGGCCCCACCATATAATAAACTGTCAGAAAGTGAAAAGCAGTATGCCTTGTTTACTGATGGCTCTTGCCGTATTGTGGGAAAGCATCGGAGATGGAAGGCAGCTGTATGGAGTCCTGGACGACAAGTTGCAGAAACTGCTGAAGGAGAGGGTGAATCGAGTCAATTTGCCGAGGTGAAAGCCATCCAGCTGGCCCTGGACATTGCTGAACAAGAAAAGTGGCCAGTACTTTATCTCTATACTGACTCAGGGATGGTGGCAAATGCCCTGTGGGGGTGGTTGAAGCAATGGAAGCAGAACAACTGGCAACGCAGAGGTAAACCCATCTGGGCTGCTGCACTGTGGAAAGATATTGCTGCCCGGGTGCAGAACCTGGTGGTGAAGGTACGTCATGTAGATGCCCATGTACCCAAGAGTCGGGCCACTGAGGAACACCAGAACAACCAACAAGTGGATAAAGCGGCTAAGATTGAAGTGGCTCAGATAGACTTAGATTGGCAACATAAAGGTGAATTATTTTTGGCCCGATGGGCCCATGACACTTCAGGCCATCAGGGCAGAGATGCAACATATAGATGGGCCCGTGACCGAGGGGTGGACTTAACAATGGACACTATTGCCCAGGTTATTCATGAGTGTGAAACATGTGCTGCAATTAAACAAGCCAAGCGGTTAAAGCCTCTTTGGTATGGAGGACGATGGTTGAAGTATAAATATGGGGAGGCCTGGCAGATTGACTATATCACACTGCCACCAACCCGCCAAGGCAAGCGCCATGTGCTTACCATGGTGGAAGCAACCACCGGGTGGCTGGAAACATACGCTGTGCCCCATGCCACTGCCCGGAACACCATCCTGGGCCTTGAGAAACAGATTTTGTGGCGACACGGCACCCCAGAGAGAATTGAGTCAGACAATGGGACTCATTTCCAGAATTATCAAGCCGAAGGTGCAACAGTTGAATCTCGGGCTCTGCATCTATGAAATCTTTGTTCTTTCTGACAAGCAGTGCTGCTAATACACACCAAGCCTCCCTTCGGCTGCAGATGAAGACACAACCAATAAGGAGATTGCTGGTTAACATCCTTGTTGGCAACATGTACGGAGTTTGTTGTTGCCTTTTTGGCAACATGTACTGTCATGGTTTCATCACAGCCCGTAATTCAGAACCATGCAGCCGCTCGCTCACTCCCAGCTTCTTCCCCCCTGCTCCCAGATGAATGGGGAGGAGAATCAAAAGAATGTAAATCCCACAGGTGGAGATAAGAACAGTCCAGTAACAAAAGTATAATACAAAGTCACTACTACTACCACCAATAATAATAAGAGAAATAACAAGGGGAGAGAATATAAAACTAAAAAGGGAAAAGGAAAAGAAAACAATGAACACAAGTGATGCACAAGACAGTTGCTCACCACCTGCTGACCAATACCCAGCCTGAGCAGAGCAGCCATCTGGGCCTTCTGGGTAACTCCCCCCAATTTCTATACTGGGCACATCGTGCTGTGGTATGGAATACCCCTTTGGCTAGTTTGGGTCAGGTGTCTGGTCTCTGCTTTCTCACAGTTTCTCACTGGCAGAGCATGAGAGGCTGAAAAGTCCTTGATCAGGATAAGCATTACTTAGCAACAACTAAAAACATCGGTGTGTTGTCAGCATTGTTCTCAGGCTGAAGCTGAAAACTCAGCACTGCACCAGCTACTAAGAAAGAGAAAAATGGCTGCAACAGCCGAAATCAGGACAGTATCCACCCCTTAATTCCGTATTGTTCACGTCATGCTCAGATCCTACATTTTTCAATATACCATGGGTTTTAGACTCTTGATACATGTGCATATATACACACACACACACACACTCACACAGAGAGATATCATTCCTTAGTCCATGGACCATCCCTATAAAGTTTGCTGAATTCATTCAGTCCATGATGTCAGGCTCTATCTCTTGTGACAGTATTTCAAAGCAGAAGAGACGGTGTGCAGAGTTGGACTGCTGCCTGCTGATGACATCGCTGAACTCATCTCTGGTCACTGCTGAGCTTATCCTGTTTCATCGAAGTTCATTCTTTGTTGGGGTGGTGATCAGAGGGAAGTCGGGGTCAAATGATGGTGACGTGAAGACAATTCTGGAAGACTGTCGCTGCTGCTGCCAGCTTTTCCCATTACTTTATTCTTTGCTGATCATTATGGCAGCACATATCTCCTTTTCAAAGCCCAGAGTGGTGGAGATGGGCACTTAGCTAATGGGCTATAGAAGTGTTATATAGCAGGCAACACCATACAATTGAGTCCATTGGCTGTTTTCTCCCAGAATCAAATCCCCTTGAGGTACACATCAGACTTCCCCATCTTCCCGCATTACCCACCAAGTATATCCCGGTCCCTGAGCAAAAGCAATCCCACGAGTGGGTTTGCCTTTACCTGAAGCAGGAATAACCCTGACTGTCTCCCCCAGCAAATTCTTTATGTGCACTGCAGGAACTTTCTCCCCCTCTACAGGTTTCCAGCCATCCGGTGGTTGCTTCCACCATGGTAAGCACATGGCGCTTGCCTTGGCAGGTTGGTGGGAGTGTGATATAGTCAATTGTCCAGGCCTGCCCATATTTGTATTCCAGCCATTGTCCCTCATACCAGAGAGGCTTTAACAACATGGCTTGCTTAATTGAAGTGCCATGGGCCCTCCCAGCTCTGCTCTTGTGAGACCTCACTTCAAGTACTGCATACAGTTCTGGTCTCCTCAACATAAAAAAGACATGGAACTGCTGGAGCAAGTCCAGAGGAGGGCCAGGAGGATGAATCAAGGGGCTAGAGCATCTCCCATATGAAGACAGGCTGCGAAAGTTGGGCTGTTCAGCCTGGAGAAGAGAAGGCTGTGTGAAGACCTCATGGCAGCCTTCCAGTATCTGAAAGGGGCCTATAAGGATGCTGGGGAGGGACTCTTCATTAGGCACTGTAGTGGTAAGACAAGGGATAACGGGTTCAAAACTTAAATAGGGGAAGCTTAGATTAGATATAAGGAAGCTCTTTACTGCAAGGGTGGTGAGGCACTGGAATGGGTTGCCCAAGGAAGTTGTGAATGCTCCATCCCTGGTGGTGTTCAAGGCCAGGTTGGACAGAGCCCTGGGTGACATGGTTCAGCATGAGATGCCCCTGCCCATGGCAGGGGTTTTGGAACTAGATGATGTTAAGGTCCTTTCCAACCCTAACTATTGTATGATTGTATAAAATAATTCACCCTTATGTTGCAAATCAAATCCATCTAATTCACTTCAGTCTTAGCAGCTTTATCCACCTGTTGGTTGTTCTGATGTTCTTCAGTGGCCCGACTCTTGGGTACATGAGCATTTACGTGGTGTACTTTCACCACCAAGTTCTACGCCCAGGCAGTGATATTTTGCCACAATGTAGTAGTCCAGATGGGTTTATCTCTGCGTTGCCAGTTACTCTGCTTCCATTGCTTCTACGGCCCCCAAAGGGCATTTGCCACCATCCACGATTCAGTATAGAGAGGAAGTACTGGCCATTTCTGTTGTTCTGCAATGTTCTATCCCTTCATAGCTTGATGGCATCAGGGTACGCTGTGCACCAGTTTCTACTAGAGCCTTATACTCCTATGGGACTGATGTGCTGGCCCATCAGATCCACACAGTCCACTAAACAACTGATTGTCCCTCTCCTCCACCTGGGTGGAAGAAGGGCCCCTCTAACAGCAGTCCTAAGCTTCTCCACTTACTTCTTTTACCAAAGGGATTAGAATCCCTTTTCATACTAGTGGAAGTTAAAAATCAGCTCTTCCACTCCAACTGGGAAACTGCTCACTAAAGACTGGAACAGCAACTTTCTTGGTAGTATCATTATTAACCGCTGTTCTTCAATTCATGTACCCGTTCCTCCAGACCTGAGGTAGGTTTTCCATCCCATTTGCTCACGTCTTCTTTGGGATCCCGCAGATAAAACCATAGGGTGGACCATAAAGTGTACCTACTATACCTTTCCTCTCAGACAGTGCGGCGCCTTCTGTTAATAGCTGAGATGCGGGTCTATACACATGGGGAGCTGGATAGATTGCCTCTCAATTGCCTGAACTCCTGGGACAGGAGTTTTTCCACAGCTGAAATGATAGAAAGGTTGACATTGTCTTCAGACTCCCAGAGTTGATGACTCACTTCATCCACTGATGGTGCCATTACACCCCTCCACCTCATTGTGCCAATGAGTGGGAATGTGATGACAGCACACTCCGTGTAAACTTACGTCACATGGGTCATGTACATTTGATTTTGTCTGAACCTGTGGGTACATTCCCAGTGCACAACTTACAAAATCATCTCTAGAAGAGCTGATTCCCTCAGGTACTGGAGGCCTTTACCACAGTATACTTGCCTGGGCGACATATAACATCCTCCCTTGTAGGGAAACCTTTCCTTCACACCTGCCAAGAGCCACCTCCAGAGTCTGAGGTCTCCTTTCTCTTTTGCAATCAGTTTGTCAATTCCCCCTTCCCTAGCAAGTGATTCCAGCTGCTTGGCTTCCCTACCTTCTAGTTTTTGACAGTAGGCCCCACTGTCCCAGTATCGGAGCATCCAGATGATATGCAGAGCAGAGGTGTACTTGTTAACAATTCCCATTACGTGCCTCCCAAAGTAGAGATGTGATGGCCACACTGAGAACGCATACCAGTTTCATGATCAATAATTCTACTGTATCACAAGCCATTATCATAAACTACAACAAAACGAGAACCTTAGGCCAGACCCCAAAGCCTATAAACACTAAAATAGCAAATACTGTCTGTAAGTAAGGTCTGACATGCTGAAACTCTGAGACCAAGCAAAACAACTCCAAGAGCAAATAAATCAACATTGTGATAAGTGACTGTTAATCCAAAACAATGAATGCTTATCACAAATATAAATTAGACACATTCTGGTCAGATCTGTCATTATCTCAACCCTTCATGCCCCATGATGGGCGCCAAAAAAGAACTACTGTGGTTTAAGTTATGGTGTCCTCAGCATAAAATGGACATGGAACTGTTGGAACAAGACCAGAGGAGGGCCACAAGGATGATCAGGGGACTGGAGCACCTCCCGTATGAAGACAAGCTGAGAAAGTTGGGGCTGTTCAGCCTGGAGAAGAGAAGGCTGCGTGGAGACCTCATAGCAGCCTTCCAGTATCTGAAGGGGGCCTATAGGGATGCTGGAGAGGGACTCTTCATTAGAGACTGTAGTGACAGGACAAGGGGTAACGGGTTCAAACTGAAACAGGGGAAGTTTAGATTGGATATAAGGAGGAAATTCTTTACTGTAAGGGTGGTGAGGCACTGGAATAGGTTGCCAAGGGAGGTTGTGAATGCTCCATCCCTGGCAGTGTTCAAGACCAGGTTGGACGAAGCCTTGGGTGAGATGGTTTAGTGTGAGGTGTCCCTGCCCATGGCACGGGGGTTGGAACTAGATGATCTAAAGGTCCTTTCCAACCCTAACCATTCTATGATTCTATAATTCTAAGACCAGCCGGTAACTCAGAACCATGTAGCCCTTCACCCACTCCCCCCCTTCTTCCCCCCCACTCCCAAAGGGATGGGGAGGAGAATCAAAAGAATGTTAATCCCACAGGTTGAGATAAGACCAGTCCAGTAATTAAGGTATTATACAAAACTACTACTGCTACCACCAATAATAAGGGAAATAACAAGGGGAGAGAACATACAACTAAAAGGGGAAAGGAAAACAATAAACACAAGTGATGGACAATACAGTTGCTCACCACCCGCCAATACCCAGCCCAACCTGAGCAGTGATCTGCCCTTCCAGATGACTCCCTCCAGTTTATATACTGGGTATGACATGCTGTGGTATGGAATACCCCTTTGGGTAGTTTGGATCAGGTGTTTTGTCTTTGTTTCCTCCTGGCTTCCTGTGCCCCTCTCCTCACTGGCAGAGCATGAGAGACTGAGAAGTCCTTGATCAGAGTAAGTATTACTTGGCAACAACTAAAACATTGGTGTTATCAGCATTGTTCCCAGGCTTAAAGTCAAAAAACAGAGCACTGCACCAGGAAGGAGGAAAATAACTGTTACAGCTGAACCCAGGATACGGATGCACAGTGAACAAGACCAGGGAGAACAACATTACAAATATCAGAATTATATAAAAGTAAGATACCCATTCTAGATTGGTTTTCCAATCCCATTCATCTGGCCACCACAAAAAGTAATTGTTTTGGCACAATGCAGAGATCAGTACATGGGTGAGAACAAACAGCAGGAAAAGGGGTCTCTCATAACAGCTCTGTCACCAGAATATTCAAATTACAGTGTGGAAAGCTGTGAATTCAAAATCCCCCCCCCCCCTTATCCTCAGCACCACACAATTATCTTGAAGCAAGATTTTCAATACTTTTGTTTTTAAAGCAAATAAACTAGTAAGACTCAAAGTGGAAATAGACATTTACAGGGCTGACACAGAATAACTCAATGGATTCTACCCCAGTTACTTGATTTAAGTCAGAAGTTACTGGGGTCAGCTGGCAAAGCTGCAACAGGGAGGTGCAAGTCCATCTCTCAGCACTGCTTGTCCAGCATGGCACCTTCTGCGAGCTACAAAAAGTAGCTAAGTATTATTAAAAAAGAAGCTAAGTATTATTCCTGTTCCTAAAACTGCTAGTACTAGTTCTAAAGTTCAAAACCAAAAGCAGGTTCTTCCTCGTTTTATAAAGCATCTGTTCCATCCCTTTGATAATTCCATTACCAGAATTATCCCTTGGATCATGGAAAGAAAAATGTTCTGATAAGAAAAAAGAATCACGCAAAACCATGCGTTGTACCAACAATTCTTAGTAAATACAAGTAAATTACTGTCATTTAACATTTAAGCAAGGAGGAAAATTGAGTTTTGACTATATGACATTTTTAGGCAAAAGAGCTATTTAGGAGACCACAAACATTTGTCTTGATGCTTCCAAATTCCAGAGTCTCACAGCTTTACAGTTACTCAGCTGTGTAAAGAAAAATCAGAGGGGGGAGATAATGAATAAAAAGTTCTGATTTACTTGCTGCAGTGCAAAAAAAGCAACTTTATCAATGTACACACATTACTTTGTAATTGTTCAAAATGAATATATTAGCTAAATTAATCACACATTTAAACAGTTTGGCTTTAGTACCTGACACTTGATTAACTGCTTTAATCACAGTTTCTCAGCCCTGCCTGTTGACAATAAATAGCTAACTGTGCTATATCTGAATGGTGAATATGATATTCAACCACAGAACAACTAGCCTCAAGGTTTTAGGCTTTATGCTATAGTGATGATTTTTTTTTTTTTTTTACTACATTACTAACTTGTATGACCATTTGGGTTGTTTTATTTCAAACAGGACATATGTTACATAAAGATGGGAATTAAACCCATTACATTCTAAAGATTTTCAGCATTCAAAATGGATACATTTTTGTACAAGTCTACTGTCTTCTTGTTAGGAGATACCATCCTTCTGCAAAGGTTACAAAGGATATACTTCTTTAAAAAAATAATGATCATACATAAAAAGATGGGGTTTAGTCCTTAGCATAAGTCAGCTCCTCAGGAGCTGTGGGGATGAAGTTCAGTAAACATGCCTTAGAATCAACACTTCATATTTATTTCTAGCAGCTATAACCAGGCATATTCAGGAGGCCCGCAACTTAAAAGTACGGTTTCACTACCATTTTAAGCCAATATAAGCCAGCACAGCTGATGAAAGAAATAGTCCCATCGTTCCCCACTGACAGTTTCCACGTCCTTTCCCTGAGTCAGCACAAGCCATTCATGAAGACCCACAGCAAACATGACCAGGATACTTACCTAGTTTAAAAATCAACAGGGTGAGAAGGAATAGAGGAAAAGCTGATTTGATTTTAACATGACTAATCCCCCAACCACAGCTACAGGTTGGGCAGAAAAGAGATTCAGAACAGCCCTGCAGAGAAGGAACTGGGAGTGTTGGTCGATGAGAAACTTAACATGAGCTGACAGTGTGCGCTCACAGCCCAGAAAGCCAACCGTATCCTGGGCTGCATCAAAAGAAGCGTGACCAGCAGGTCAAAGGAGGTGAACCTGCCCCTCTACTCTGCTCTCGTGAGACCTCACTTGGAGTACTGTGTGCAGTTCTGGTGTCCTCAACATAAAAAGGACATGGAACTGTTGGAACAAGACCAGAGGAGGGCCACAAGGATGATCAGGGGACTGGAGCACCTCCTGTATGAAGACAAGCTGAGAAAGTTGGGGCTGTTCAGCCTGGAGAAGAGAAGGCTGTGTGGAGACCTCATAGCAGCCTTCCAGTATCTGAAGGGGGCCTATAAGGATGCTGGGGAGGGACTCATCAGTAGGGAATGTAATGACAGGACAAGGGGTAACGTGTTCAAACTTAAACAGGGGAAGTTTAGATTGGATATTAGGAAGCTGTTCTTTACCGTAAGGGTGGTGAAGCACTGGAATGGGTTGCCCAGGGAAGTTGTGAATGCTTCATCCCTGGCGGTGTTCAAGGCCAGGTTGGACAGCCTTGGGTGACATGGTTTAGTGTGAGGTGTCCCTGCCCATGGCAGGGGTGTTGGAACTAGATGATCTTAAGGTCCTTTCCAACCCTAACTATTCTATGATTCTAACCTAGTTCTCTACATGGCCACAAGAGTTGGCATAAACAAAGCAGTATGGAACAGACAGGGGACTGGACTGCTTGAACTCAGCAATTAGGAATTCATACTGTCTGGAACCTACAAGGATGAAAACTGGAAGATAAAGTATTTAGATAATCAAAATATTCCCTTTTCCAAGTGTCCTGGGTTCAGCTGTGGCAGTCATTTTTCCCCTCCTTGGTAGCTGGTGCAGTGCTGCGTTTTGACTTTCGGCCTGGGAACAGAGCTGATAACAAGGATGTTTTGGTTTGGCCAAGGACTTTGTGAGCCTCGTGCTCTGCCAGGGAGGAGGGGAGGCCAGGAGGAAGCAGAGACAGGACACCTGACCCAAACTGACCAAAGAAGTATTCCATACCACAGCACGTCATGTCCAGGATGTAACTGGGAGTTGCCCAGAAGGGCTGGGACTGCAAGGGGTGGAGGAGGTATCGGTCAGTGCTTGGTCGGGCTGGGGGGGGCGTGTTATCGGTCGACTGGTGGTGAGGTGTTGTATTCTCTTCCCTTGTTATTTCCTTTATCATTATTATTATTGGTGGTAGCAGTAGTGATTTGTGTTATACCTTAGTTACTAAACTGTTCTTATCTCAACCCGTGGGAGTTGCATTCTTTTCGATTCTCCTCTCCGTCCCTCCGGGAGTAGGGGGAGGGCAAGAAGGGGGGGAAGTGAGTGAACAAGCTGTCTGGTTCGGTTTAAACCATGACACCAAGCCACGCATTAATGAAAAGAAATAACTCAAATTATCAGATCAGATTTTACATTAATGACTCTCCCTTTGGCTCAACTGCCATATCACCTCAAGTTCACTTTTAAGAGCAGGCAAGTGTGTTTTAATGTGTTGCCTTAAGACTCTTCCACTTCAAAGTTTGTATGTTAGAAACCCCCATTACTCCCATAACTACTCAAATCTCACAGCTTCTCTTGATTTCATGATCTCCGCATCTCCAGACCACAGGGATCCTCACTGACAAACTTACAAGATGGGCATCACTAAACTGAAATCATCCTGATGCGCACACAGGAATGTAATTCAGAGGAAATGTTACTGGCCCCAGTTCAATCTGCAAGATGGATTCCAAACTGTGGAGTAGCTGCATTTCTAAAATGAGAGCAGTTATGATAAACTACATGCTCCTAACACACCCTCATCACAGATGTGGCTTTTGCACTTAGTTTAGACCTTTCCCTTTACCTCATCAGTTGTATTCATAATCCAGGGCATTATTCGCTCTGGGAAAGTATATTCATTGATTCTAAATTTTAATTTAAATTAAACTGCATTTCAACTTAACATCTCCTTGATCTTTTGTTATGACAAAGTATGACAACCTTGCTTTAACCTCTTTACAACCACTCACTGCTTTAGATACCTCTATCACGTGCCATCTTGTTTGGATCAAGCAGCTCATTATGACAACTCTTAAACATCCCTCTCTAGACCTTTTCTAGCTCTGAACCTGCATCGACAGCACTGGAAGAAAAAATACACTCTTGATTAATTAGTTTGAGTGTCTGCTTCAGGTAGGAAAAGGAACTCAACCACTCCATTAAAAATAAAGATGCAGGGAATTCATAGCAAGATCAGCGAGTTCAAAAGTTCTGCTTAATTAAGCACAAGTCCTTGCAGAAGCTCAGCAACTTACATGGAACCTTTTAATTTCATTTTTTTTCTTACAAATTAACACTGCACACTTCTCAAATATCCAATACAATAAATGGTCACTTTGATGGAGCATTAGCACCTGTTTTTTCGTTTGTTTTTAACGATTTCTTTTTTAAATCAAACTGCCCTGTTTCAAAATACTCTTTTCCCTTCTGCTGCCCTCACTAGGACTGAAACCAACTGGAACACATATGTGTTAGGGAACAGGAGAGCAGTAACATCTTTAATAAAATTTGCAAAATATTACACACTGGTGATAGCTTTAAGATCTCTAAACAGCAAGACAATGAGTACTTTGAGAGCTTTAAATGTGTGCTCCGATTCGGTTGAAGTCCTTTTATTTCTTGTAGCTTCACCACTAACAACACAACTCAGAGTTATGAACACACTGCAATTAATTCCAGAAATCCCTTAAGAATATTGAACTTTACTTAAGTACCTTCACTTCAGGGTAATAAAAGACTGCCCATTTCTTCTGTCATACCCCCCACCCCCACTCCCCTCAAGCTGCTCCCTGCTAGCTCTGCTCAACAAACTACCTGTAGCAACTTATGTTTCTTAAAGGCAAAGTAAGAACTTGCGTGGCACATAACATTTCCCTGAACATACATACCCTTGGTTAATAAGCGCTTCTCAAAACACAAGCTCTATGAAAATAGACCTTCCGTTCATCTACTTTTAACATTCCCCGCGTTCTCACCTGGGCTCCGCTTCCCACGGCCCAGCGATGCCGTTTTACTCCCGCTCCGCAAGTTAACAGCCGGGGATGCTTAGAGCCCCCGGCCTGGAAACCAGCCCTCCACTTTCGGGGGCTCCTGACTAACTTCTAACCCAAACCACAGCGTTCAGGTTCGCTCCGAGGCCACCGCTTTCACCGAGGCCCTATCCCGAAACTCGGAAACAGCTTTCGGGAAGCCTGGAGCGGCCCACGCCCCATTACTTCGCGCTCCCAACTCCAGGCCTAAGCGGCCATCCCCACCCCCCGCGGCAGCGCCAGGCCCCGGCCGCACCGCCAAACAGCGGGGTCAACCGGGAGGCCAGGGGGACCGCGGCCGCGCTCCCGGCCAGCACCGGCGGGGAGATAGGGATCGGGAAAGAAGAGAAGGAGAGGGGAAGCCCCTCGCCGCGGCGCCGCTCTCGCGAAGGCCGCCGCCGGACCCCGAGCACAGAAACCTGTCGGGAAGCATTCTTGAGGCCACCACGGCCAGGCCAGGAATGCGGCCGGGGAAGCCAGGCTCGGTTCAAGCATCCCGGTGCGGCCCATAAGCCAGCAGCGGGGGGAGGGGGGAGGGGTTTGGGGCGGACGAAGCTTCCTGCCGTCGCCTAGAGGGACGTAAGGCCGGCCGTTAACGATAGTTAACGGCGCGGGCACGGCGCACCCCCAGCCTCCCGGCACGGTGCCACACTCACCCTTGGAGTAGAGGGATTTAGGAGACTCGAGGTCGAGATCAGCGCTGAGCAGAGAAATGAAGTCCGAGGGCATCGCAGCTCCGCGGCCCGGCAGGGACGAGGGAAGCGGCGGGAGGAGGGGACCGGGCAGGAAGAGAAGCGCTGCTGCCTCCGCTGCCCCGGGATGGGGAGGGGAGACGCCAGGAGGCAAGAGCACGGCACTCCACAAGTCGGAACTACGAATTTGGCCGAGTTGGGCCAGGCCGAGGGCTCCGCTCGGCGTCGGGACCGGGCACCGTTATTAGCCACCGCTGACAGGAACCGGCTGCTACCAACAAAACACGCCCAACAGCCTTCTCAAACACCAACCCCGCGCAAACGCCAAGAAAGAAGGGGCGAGGTGTAGAGCGCGCACAGGGAACACCAGCGCTGCCAACCCGCGCATGCGCTTCGGCGGGCGGGTGAGCGGGCAGGCACGGTGAGACAGCCGCCACCACCAGTGCTGTACTACGCATGCGGAAAAAGGAGGCGGAGGTCAGAGGCTGGAGGTCGGCGGTAGGCGGTAGGAAAGAGCTGTTGCGGAGGGGGCGGGGGAAGCATCTAGAAGGAGGTGGCGGTGGCCCCTGAGGCACCCTGTGGTGTTGAGGAGAGTACGGCCCGCTGGGTAGGGGCTGTCACCGTCCGAAATGGAGCGCAGAGAGCTTATGATCCAAGCAAATTGCTCTGTGTTGTCCCAAATGAAGAAGCGGCTATTTCTAAGCAAACAGAACGCAAATAATAGAATCACAGTCACAGACTGGTTTGTGTTGGAAAGGACCTTATTAAAGCTAATCTAGTTCCAACCCCTGCCCTGCAGGGGCACCTTCCACTAGTGAAATACGAACTCACTCATCTAAACGAGATAACAAGGTTTTATTGAGGGACAAAGTCAATAAAACAAAAGCAACAGCGCTGGGTGCATGACTGTAGCCTGAGGCGCAACTGATTAGTATTTGTTACAGGTTTATATATTTTCACTATTGTATTAGTCATATACATATTCATAATTCCCATGTATAGGCAGGGAATGTTATAACTAGCTCCAGTGATACACGAATAGACTCTACAACTTGTTAAAGTTGTAAAGTAGGTACGCTTTATTCAGCGTTGAGATGCATGGGGGATAGCTCCTCCAAAGGCATACCTACCTCAGTGTTGTTTCCCTCTACATTTATTCTCTAAAGTTAGATATATTCATAAGGTTGCACAATATGCCTATACATATTTATGTCCTATCCCCACTTTGTATTATAATGAGCTAGAAGGTCCTTTGCTCCTTCCCGCCCCCCCCCCCCCCCCCAGTCATGGGCGAGGGTCTCAAGATGAAGTAAATGAGGCTTCCTCTTGTGAGTAGGGGTTTTCAAGATGAAGTAAATGAGTCTTCCTCGAGCCTGAACTTTTCACCTCTAGCCATCACGCATGCTCTTTAGGAGTCTGGTCAAAGTCCAAACCACAAAGCTGGTCTTCACTGGAACTAAGTAACTGTGCCTCCCGCTTATCAGACTGTTTCTCCCCCTTATCAGACTGTTTCTCCCCCTTATCAATAGCCTATTGTCCTAGTACTGCATGGCAAGTTTGACAGGTATTTGCAAACAATGCAACCCCCTTGTAGGACCCCCTTGTGCAATTCCCCTGTACATTGGTCAACCCTCTGCATCAGTCCCCCCTTTTCTACAAAGTGAGTAAATTCTTTTACTCTTCAGACAAGTTCCTCTTTCGACCAACTCCTGCAGAAGGTATCTCTCAGCGCCTTACCATGTGCATTTGATAGAGAGGTCAAAATCATTATGTGTTGTATCACTCACCAGTTCCAAACGAATAATCCAATAGACAATATGAAACTAATACTAACATTAGAAGGACAACAGTGGGGTGACACAACGTATTCAGTATACCAGTTGCAGTTGGTGACCATCCGAAAAGTACATCCCACCAGTGGTGGCTTGTGTCTTGTCCTACCCTTAATAGAACTCTGCTTATTTCTTCCTCGTCATGATGGACGGTAATTAAAGTTTTCTTTCTGTTTTCCTGGACCCCTCTTATTATATTTATCAGGTATGGATGTTCTATTAATTGTCTTACCAATGTAAGGTCCATTCCAAAGGGGGTAGGTAATAGCTCGTGGTACATTGTGTAATTGGATTTTATCAGTTGGTGGGATACAACTAGTGTTGAGTATGTAAAGTCACACCCAGTGATCTTAGTAAAATTACAAATACAAAAATTAGAATGATTCTTAACAATCACAATTTCATTATCATTATCTATCCTCGCAAAACACAAGCAGTTCTTAAGCATACACATATATACAATGTATATACAAGTACAGTCCTTTGAGTAATGCCTGGATGGATTTCAAAATGACAAATGCCTTGTTCTGTATCGAGGCATATGTCCTTAGCATCAATTGTGTTTCTTCTCGAGCTTTCACAGTTCTACTTGGAAAGGCTTCTGGCCAATCTGAAAAGGTATCCGTTAATACGAACAAATATCTATACCCCCCTTTTCTTGGCAGTTCCGTAAAGTCAATCTGCCACTGTTCTCCTGGTCCGTTGTCCCTCCCAAAGTGACCCATTTTGGGTTTAGGATTACTTTTGGGGTTGGTTTGGAGGCAGAGATCACATTGGTGAGTTACCTGTTGAAGAGTAGCATACAGATTTCTAGCCATAATTTTGCTTATCAAATATTTATGCAAGGCATCCACTCCCCAGTGTGGTTTTTTTTAATGTTCATTCTTTACTAAGGACCATAACAAAGATGAGGGAACAATTATCTTCCCCTGTGGTGTACTAGCCCACCCTTCCTCCTTAAATATTCCATCTTGATCTACAATCAGTTTCTGATCTTCCTTATTATAGTTTGACTTAACTTCCAGGGCAATTTTCCCATCAGGGACTAGTGCTCCTTCAGTTGTTATCTCACCTCTTGCCGCTTCTTTTGCCTCTCTATCTGCCAGCTCATTTCCTTCTTCTAATTCTGAGCTCACCTTCTGGTATGCTTGATATGCATAATTGCCACCTTCTCAGGTAGTTGGACCGCTTCCAACAGTCTCAGTATTTCTTGTGCATGTTTAATGTTTTTTCCTTGTGAATTCAACAGTCCTCTCTCCTTCCAAATGGCGCCATGTGCATGCACAACTCCAAATGCATATCTTGAGTCTGTACAGACGTTTATGCTTTTTCCTTTTGCCAGTTCCAGAGCACTAGTCAGAGCAACCAGTTCCACCTTCTGTGGAACTGTGTTTATAGGTAATGGTCCGGATTCTATTACCTAACCGCATATCCAACATGCCATTTTCCACTGATGACATAGCTGCTCCCATCAGTAAACCAGGTTTCCGCGTCGCCTACAGGGGTATCTTTCAGATCCAGACGACTGGACTATGTGGCCTCAATAGTCTCCAGGCAATCGTGGTGTACTGGTTCTCCTTCGTTTTCACTGAGGAAAGAAGGTCTGGGAGTCCTAAGGCTGGTGCTGACATCAAGGCGTTTTTTTTTTAATTGGTGGAAAGCTCAAGTGTCTTCCTTTGTCAACTGAAGATTCTTGTTGTAGTGCATATAGAGGCTTAACAATTAATTAGTCCATGATTGTAGATCCACAATCTACACCGTCCTGTCATACTGTCCAGGCCACACAGGCCTCTTCTGTCTGGGTAGCTATTAGGATATCGTCTATGTACTGCAATAACTTCCCTTCTTCCGGTGGGGCTTCCCAGGACTCTAAGTCTTTTGAAAGTTGTTCTCCAAACAGGGTGGGACGTTCTAAAATCCTTGAAGCAACACCATCCATGTGAGCTGGATTTTGCACCCACTCTTAGGGCTTTCCCATTCAAATGCAAGGATTTTCTCACTGGCTTCATGGAGAGGGAGGCAAAAGAAATCATCCTTCAAATCTAGAAAGGTAAACCAAGTTAGCTCTGATGTTAAGCATGTTAGCAAAGTGTATGAATTTGCTACTACAGGGTAAGGATCCTCAGTTATTTTGTTAACAGCCCATAAGTCCTGTACCACCTGGTATGGCCCATCAGGTTTAAGAACAAGTAAAATAGGGTGTTAAAATCAGATTGGCACTCTTTTAGCAGTCCTAGCTGTAGGAAATTTTCAATCATTGGGCAAATTCCTTCCCTATCTTCCCTTTTCAGGGGGTATTGTTTAATCCTGACTGGCTGTTTTCCCTCCTTGAGCTTAATCTGTATTGGGGGTGCATTTTTGGCCCTTCCAGGTATGTTTGTGGCCCATACCCATGGGAATGCCTGATCCAGTATATCTTCCCTGACTTCTCCCTCTATGTGATTAGTGATCAAAACTAAGCTTTAACATCTCTATATACTGTTGGTCGTTTACTTTTAAAGTGATCTCACATCCTTTGAAAGTAATGGTCGCTCCCAAGTGTTCTAACAAATCTATCCCCAAAAGAGGTTTTGGGGAGTTAGGCATATACAAAAACTTATGGATGCCCCATTGTTTTCCCAGTTGATATTTTAATGATTTACAAAAATAAGCCTTTTCACTTTGGCCAGTCGCCCCTTTTACCATAACATAATCATCCCCCAAAGGCATTAAAGCTTTGTTTAAAACTGACTACATTGCACCCGTATCAACTAAAAATTACACTTCCTTTTTTTTTTTTTGTCCCCTAGCTTCATTATAACCAGTGGATCTGCTAGGGAAGATTCCCCTGGTCCCCGTCAGTCTAGTTCCGATTCTGTCACCGGAGCCACCCCATGGCACTCCCCCTCCAGGGCAGCCTCACTTCCAGTGTCCAAACTCCCCATAGCATGCACACCTATCGGGTTCCACAGAAGAAGAGCCCACTCCCCCACCTTTGCCCGACATTCCTCCTCGACCAGTTTCAAAGCAACGACAGCAGCCGTGGCTTATAGCACGACCTAGCTCACTCCTGTCCACATTTATTCAACAACCCCTCAGTCCCATCTGTCAACATGTCTGTTCCCATTTGTTTGCCTGCCCCAGCACTCATCCCATGCTCAAACACAGGAGCTGCTCGACCTCCCCTCCTTTCCCCCTTGGTTTTCCTTTTTTTTTTTTTCTCACAGGTGCTCACCCTGCTCTGCAGGGGTTACAGATGCCTGCCTCTGCACCAGCACTTCTGGTTTAACCCTTTCTTAACCCTGAATGTGAATGTGCTGCTTGTTGCTAGTGACAGCAATCTCCTCCTCCTTATCAATAACTGATAGGACAGATAAAGAGGGTGCTCCTCTCAGAGGTACCTGTGATATATAATTTTTCTATTTATTTTCCTGATTACTGTTTTTTAACTTTTAAACCTCATTCAACCAATATCACAGGCTGAACAACATCTCTCCAGCTTAGCTTTCTGGTTTTCCCTGTCCTTTTCCAAAGCCAAAATTAGGGATCTGGCAGAGCTATATTAATTCCACATTCTGTCTGCCACTCTGGGTGGTTTCTCATAGTTAAAAACATATCTGTGATGCGCGGATAAACTCCACAACTCGTTAAAAGTTGTAAAGTAGGTATGCTTTTTATTCAGCGCTGAGACGCATAGGGATAATTCCTCAAAGATATGCGTATCTCAGTGTTGTTTCCCTCTACATTTATTCTCTAAAGTTATATATATTCATGAGGTTACACAATACGCCTATACGTATTCATGTCCTATCCCCGCTTCGTATTATAATGAGCCAGAAGGTCCTCTGCGCCTGCGCAGTGCCCCCCTCCGGTCGTGGGCAGGGGTCTCAAGATGAAGTAAATGAGTCTTCCTCCTCTGGGTAGGGGTCTTCAAGATGAAGTAAATGAGTCTTCCTCTTCTTGCACTTTTCAACTTTTCTAGTCTTTACATGTGGCCTTAGAGTTTAGTCATTATCCCAGCCGTAAATTCTCTGCTTCTCCCCTTTATCAGTAGAGTTTGGTCAGTTTCCCAGCCATAAATCCTCTGCTTTTCCCTTTATCAGTAGATTCAGGCATCTGCTCATTAACAGGACTGCTCATTAACAGGAGGCCTCTGTTTTGCTTAGCAGGCATTTACAACAGATAGTCTATTTGTTTAAACAAATTCCTCTAGCAAACAAATTCCTCTAACCCCCTTGCACAATTCCCCATCCAACCCCCCTGTACTACAACCCCTGTACTACCCCCCCTGCACTACCCCCCTGTACATTGGTCAACCCTTTGCATCATCTGTATACATTACTTCATCCCATTTTCCTGGCCACCTCAAAACCAACATTAATTGTAACAATGTATTATAATTCAGAGTTCCTTTTTTAGGCCATTTTTCCTGATCTTCCAAAGTATATAAAGGCCACCATTGGTTACAATATTTTATCAAGGTTTTCCTGTTTACCGAGCCCCCAGGAGACCTTCCCAGTTCTTTCCAATGTGCCAAAATGTAACCCAATGGGCTTTTCTTCAGAATTGTTTTGACCGGCTCCCATTTCAAACAATCTTTTACAAATCTCTATAGCTTCCCTTTCCCAGTGCTCTGCAAATGCACTTAAAAAAATATGAGAGCACCTACACACAAGTTTTATGATATTCTCAAGGGTTTCAGTAAAATAATATCTTTGGGTTCTGCAGATCAACTCCCCTGTTTTAGATCATAGTTTCGGTTCCAGCAAAATTTACACTGTCCTAGTATCCACGGCAGGTTCCACTGTTCAGAAGTTATTATGCACCCGTATGTGAGGCGACAAGCCTCAGGTACTGAGTGCAAAGTCCAGATCTCAAGAGTAGGACTACAGATATTAGAGGTTATACTTCTCTTATACAGCCAGTGGGGCACAGAGAGGGAACTCTTCTTAACCCCCCCATTTGGCACAGTTTACTTTTGTCTACTCCTCCCCCACCGCTTAAACACTGTAATCTTTAACACTAATGACAGACATATGCACACACAAAACACTTAGACACAACAGAAAACAAAGACTCTTCATCTGTCTCCAGCCTCTCTCCTCACAGGGAACACGGAACCGCGGATCAGGACTCCAGACTTGCTTCGTAGCTATACCACGCCTCAGCCACACAAAACACGTTCACAGCCACACGGGATCCCACAGACACACTCCAAACAGTGGTTCCGCTTACCCTTCTCCTGCTTCCTCCGCAGTCATTAGCAGGTCTGTCCTGGCTCCCAAAACCTGGGATGCAGCAGAGACCTGGTGGGTTCACCTACCCTTCACCTTCTTCCCTTAGCAGGTCTGTCCTGGCTCCCAAAACCTCACCCGATCCACTCTCAGGATTGCTAGCGGCCACTCTATCAGTCGACGAGCCACCTGCTTGCAAGCCCTACCTGCCAAGGGGAGCTTTGCTGTGCGCCAGACATCTCTGCGCGCCTTAACAGCAGCTCCGGGCCACGCGTACTCCTTACAGGCCCCCTAAATTACCTAAATTCCAAGCATATTGTTTCTCTGCAGCCGGCACAGGTTGTTGTCTGTCCCCCACAGGCAAACGGCCTGGGGCACCTAGGATATCCGCCCCTCTGCCGATCCTGCAGCCGAACAGAGGTCTCCTGGCTGGCTAGAAAAATTGATATGCGTATTGACTCCACAACCGTTAAAGGCTGTAAAGTAGGTATGCTTTTTATTCAGCGCTGAGGTGCATGGAGATAGGTCCTCCAAAATATGCACACCCAGGTTCGTTTTTCCCTCTACATTTATTCCCTTAAGGTATACATATGCATTAGATTACTTGATATGCCTATACATATTCATGTCCTATCCCCGCTTCGTATTATAATGAGCCAGAAGGGCCTTTGCACCTGCTCAGTGCCCCCCTCTGGTCATGGGCAGGGGTCTCAAGATGAAGTAAATGAGTCTTCCTCCTCTGGGTAGGGGTCTTCAAGATGAAGTAAATGAGTCTTCCTCTTCTTGCACTTTTCACCTTTTCTAGTCTTTACGTGTGGCCTTAGAGTTTGGTCAGTGTCCAGCCGTAAACCATCTGCTTCTCCCCCTTATCAGGCATCTGCTTTTCCTTATCAATAGCTGCTTGTCAGTAGAATCAGGCGTATGCTTTTCCTTATCGATAGAACCAGGCGTCTGCTTTTCCTTATCAATAGTTAGTGCCTTTGTGTTGCAGAATGACTCTAAGAGCAGGACCATAGAGTTCTAGAGGACTGTGCAAGCAAGGCAGGGGGTGGCCCCCACAGGTGGCCGGAGACCGGACCTGGGAGGAAAATGTGGAGGAAGCTGTGGGGGCTAACCAATACTGTTGTGCCAAGAAGGAGTGGCTGAATACCACTCCTATATATATGTGAACTGTGTCACAAATAAAGTAGAAGTTGCTTATCACCCATATTGGGTTGGCCTGTCTGCTTCTCCTCGACGCTTACAAATGGCGCCCGAACAGGGACGCGGACTACAGGGCCCTGGTCGCTGAGGACCCGGATTACAGGGCTCCGACTAGCGGGGACCCGGGATACGGGGACCCGGGATACAGGGCCCCAGTCGACGGGGACACGGATACAGGGCCCCGACTAGCGGGGACCCGGATACAGGGCCCCGGTTTAACGGGGACCCGGATACAGGGCCCCGACTAGCGGGGACACAGAATAAGGGGCCCTGGTTTAACGGGGACCCGGATTCAGGGCCCCGGTCGACGGGGACCGGGATACAGGGCCCCGACCAGCGGGGACCCGGATACAGGGCCCCGGTCGACGGGGACCCGGAACGGCGAGTGAGCGGCGCCGGCGGCAGCGGCCGGGGAGCGCTGGCAATGCTGCTGCGGTGGCGTGACGGACCCGGGTGCTTGGACTAACCGAAAGGAATCCGCCGCTGGGGCGAACCAGACACTGCTGCGTCGGGAGGCCGATCTGGAGACCATGGTTACAGGACGACCCAGAAGAAGACGATCCGGAAAAGGCTGGCCATGAAAATGGACCGAGAGGTAGCCCTGGACTTATTACAGTGCTTTTTATAAAAGCGGGGAACTGAGCCCTGAACTTTTTAAAGTGCTTTTTATAAAAGCGGGGAATTGAGCCTGAGACTCTAAAGCATCTAGCAGGTCTAGTGGCTAGGGAAGGCTAAGGGATTTTTTGCAGATCCTAATACAATATTTGAGGAGAGTGAGTGGCGAAAGTTTGGTGATGAACTATTTGACTCAGTGCTTAATGATTATAAAAAGGCAAAGAAACTCGGTAAACCACGGAGGGAAGTAATGAACTGTATTGATACAGAGGGTTGACCATTGTA
>NW_026636780.1:0-2526 GCF_028554395.1 Pezoporus wallicus | reverse complement strand
GATGGGACCCAATGAACCCCAATAGGGAGGGAGCAGGGGTTGGGACCCAATGAACCCCAATAGGGAAGGAGCAGGGGATGGGACCCAATGAACCCCAATGGGGAGGGAGCAGGGGTTGGGACCCAATGAACCCCAATGGGGAGGGAGCAGGGGGTGGGACCCAATGAACCCCAATAGGGGGGGAGCAGGGGATGGGACCCAATGAACCCCAATGGGGAGGGAGCAGGGGGTGGGACCCAATGAACCCCAATAGGGGGGGAGCAGGGGATGGGACCCATTGAACCCCAATGGGGAGGGAGCAGGGGATGGGACCCAATGAACCCCAATGGGGAGGGAGCAGGGGATGGGACCCAATGAACCCCAATAGGTGGGGAGCAGGGGATGGGACCCATTGAACCCCAATGGGGAGGGAGCAGGGGATGGGACCCAATGAACCCCAATGGGGAGGGAGCAGGGGATGGGGACCCCCCAAACCCCAACAGTGAAGGAGCAGAGGATGGGGCCCCCTAAACCCCAAGGAAGTGACCATGCACTGAGGACCCCTGAACCCCAATAGGGCGGGCGCAGGCACTGAGGACCCTGACCCCCAACAAAGGACTGGGTTCCCTCCCAACCCCCACAAGGCAGTGACCTGATTTTGGGGTATCCCCCCCCCAATCACCTACCGTGGACCTCAAACTGGCCGTGCTCATGGGGCCGCAGCACCGGCCCCGCCAGGCAGCCCCACGGCAGCTGCTTGCGGAGCTGCGGCAGCAGGTAATGGGCCACCAGCCCCAGTAGGGCCACGAGCCCGTGTAGGGCAGAGCCCAGCACCGACTGCACCGTTGGGGGGGGGGGAATCAGGGGTGCTGGGAGCACCCCCATAACCACCCCCCCCCCCCCAATCCCATGCCATGGAGGTACCTTGAGGGTGATGAAGATGGTGCTGGCGCTGATGGCGAAGGTGAGCAGGGCCATGGCCGGGCACACGACCAGGTCTGAGAGCAGCACCTCCCGCTTTGGGGTGGGGGGGGATATGGGGGGAAATGGGGGGTCACAACTGACCCCAAGGGTCACACACAGGGTTCTCGGCATCATCGCAGTGAGCCCGGCATCACCTCCATGCTCCCAAAGCAGCCCCGATGTCCTCAAATCATCCCCAGTGTCCCCAAAGCAACCCAAATGACCCCAAATCACCCCCCTCGTGACCCCAAATCACCCCCAGTGACCCCAAATCACCCCCCTCGTGATCCCAAATCAACCCCAGTATCCCCAAAGCAACCCAAATGACCCCAAATCACCCCCAGTGTCCCCAAATCACCCCCACTGACCCCAAAGCAACCCAAATGACCCCAAATCACCCCCAGTATCCCCAAATCACCCCCAATGACCCCAAAGCAACCCCTGATGTCCTCAAATCACCCCCCTCGTGACCCCAAATCACCCCCAGTGTCCCCAAATCACCCCCAGTGTCCCCAAATCACCCCCACTGACCCCAAAGCAACCCCCCCCCAGTGACCTCAAATCCCCCCACTGACCCCAAATCACCCCCCAGTGTCCCCAAATGACCCCAAATCAACCCCGATGTCCTCAAATCACCCCCAGTGACCCCAAATGACCCCCAATGACCCCAAATCAACCCTGATGTCCTCAAATCATCCCCAATGACCCCAAATAACCCCGTGACCCCAAATGACCCCCAATGACCCCAAATCACCCCCAATGTCCTCAAATCACCCCCAATGACCCCAAATAACCCCGTGACCCCAAATCTCCCCCAATGACCCCAAATCACCCCCAATGTCCCCAAATCCCCCCCCACTGACCCCAAATCCCCTCTCAATGACCCCAAATCCCCCCAATGACCCCAAATCACCCCAGTGTCCCAAATCACCCCCAGTGTCCCCAAATCACCCCCAGTGTCCCCAAATAACCCCCCAGTGTCCCCAAATCACCCCCAGTGTCCCCAAATCACACCCCCCCCCATCCCCCTATTGCCCCCCCCTCACCAGGGATGCCCGCAGCTGCCCGGGCAATGGGTCCGGAACCTCCCCCGGCCCCACGGGGCTGCGGCGCTCGAGGTCCGGGAACAGCTTGGCCCGGATCAGGGACCTGGGGGGACCCAATGAACCCCAATAGGGAGGGAGCAGGGGATGGGACCCAATGAACCCCAATAGGGAGGGAGCAGGGGATGGGACCCAATGAACCCCAATAGGGAGGGAGCAGGGGATGGGACCCAATGAACCCCAATAGGGAGGGAGCAGGGGATGGGACCCAATGAACCCCAACAGGGAGGGAGCAGGGGATGGGACCCAATGAACCCCAATGGGGAGGGAGCAGGGGATGGGACCCAATGAACCCCAATAGGGAGGGAGCAGGGGATGGGACCCAATGAACCCCAATAGGGAGGGAGCAGGGGTTGGGCCCCAATGAACCCCAATAGGGGGAGAGCAGGGGTTGGGACCCAATGAACCCCAATAGGGAGGGAGCAGGGGATGGGACCCAATGAACCCCAATAGAGGGGGAGCAGGGGATGGGACCCAATGA
>NW_026636779.1:0-2479 GCF_028554395.1 Pezoporus wallicus | reverse complement strand
GGGAGTCAATGGAGGTCAATGGGAGTCAATGGGGGGCAATGGGGGTCAATGGGAGTCAATGGGGGTCAATGGAGGTCAATGGGAGTCAATGGGGGGCAATGGGGTCTCTATGGATCCCTATAGGTCCCTATGGGTCTCTATGGGTTCCTATGGGTCTCTATGGGTCCCTATGGGTCCCTATGGGTCTCTGTGTGTCCCTATGTATCCCTATGTATCCCTATGGGTCCCTATGAGTCCCTATGGCTCTCTATGGCTCTCTATGGGTCCCTATGGGTCGCTATGGGTCCTTATGGGTCTCTATGGGTCTCTATGGGTCCCTATGGGTCTCTATGGGTCTCTATGGCTCTCTATGGGTCCCTATGGGTCTCTATGGGTCCTTATGGGTCTCTATGGGTCTCTATGGGTCCCTATGGGTCTCTATGGGTCCCGCAGGGTCCCTGTGCCCCCGGGAGGTGGTGCCGGGGCTCCCCGAGGGGCCCCCCGAGGCCGACGTGAACCTGTTCCTGCTGCCCCCCATGGAGGGCGATGAGGAGCCCCCCCCCCGCCCTGGTAAGTCCCCATAGAGCCCTATGGGCCCCATAGAGCCCCATAGACCCCTATGGACCCCCATAGAGCCCCATAGACCCCTATGGACCCCCATAGAGCCCCATAGAGCCCTATGGACCCCATAGAGCCCCATAGACCCCTATGGACCCCCATAGAGCCACATAGACCCCTATGGACCCCCATAGAGCCCCATAGACCCCTATGGACCCCCATAGAGCCCCATAGACCCTTATGAACCCCCATAGACCCCTATGGACCCCTATAGAGCCCTATGAGCCCCATAGAGCCCCATAGACCCCTATGGACCCCCATAGAGCCCCATAGACCCCTATGAACCCCCATAGACCCCTATGGACCCCTATAGAGCCCTATGAGCCCCATAGAGCCCCATAGACCCCTATGGGCCCCATAGACCCCATAGACCCCTATGGGCCCCATAGACCCCCATAGAGCCCCATGGACCCCTATGGTCCCCATAGACCCCTATGGACCCCCATAGACCCCAATAGACCCCTATGGATCCCTATAGAGCCCTATGGACCCCTATGGTCCCCATAGACCCCCATAGACCCCATAGACCCCTATGAACCCCCATAGAGCCCCATAGACACCCATAGACCCCTATGGTCCCCATAGAGCCCCATAGACCCCTATGGACTCCCATAGACCCCTATGGACCCCATAGACTCCTATAGACCCCATAGACCCCTATGAACCCCATAGACCCCTATGAACCCCATAACCCCTATGGACCCTTATAGAGCCCCATAGAGCCCTATAAAGCCCTATAGACCACTGTAGATCCCACTGCGTCCCAGTCCCATTCCCCTCCCTTCCCAGTCCATCCCAGTGCCCCCATTGCCCCCCATTGCCCCCCATTGTCCCCCATTGCCCCCCATTTTCCCCCCCATTGCCCCCCATTGCCCCCCATTGCTCCCCATCGCCCCCCATTGCCCCCCATCACCCCCCATTGCCCCCCATCACCCCCCATCACCCCCCATTGCTCCCCATCACCCCCCATTGCTCCCCATCGCCCCCCATTGCTCCCCATCACCCCCCATTGCTCCCCATCGCCCCCCATTGCCCCCCATTGCCCCCCAGGCTCCTCCCCACTGTTTCCCCCCCATTGCCCCATTGCCCCCCATCACCCCCCAGGTTCCTCCCCACTCTTTGGGGCTCTGCCCCCCTTCCGTGGCCACGGATCCTTTGGGATGCTCCTGGCTCGGCTCCGGGGCCGGGTCCTGGCGGCGGCGCGGGCGCAGCTCTCCCACAGCCTCCTCACGGAGAGGAACTGGGAAGCACTGGGAGGGACTGGGATGGGACTGGGAGGGACTGGGATTGAATGGGATTGAACTGGGAGGGACTGGGAGGGACTGGGAGGGACTGGGATGGACTGGGATTGAACTGGGAGGGACTGGGAGGGACTGGGATTGAATGGGAGGGACTGGGATTGAATGGGATTGAACTGGGAGGGACTGGGAGGGACTGGGAGGGACTGGGAGGGACTGGGATTGAACTGGGAGGGACTGGGATTGAATGGTATTGAATGGGAGGGACTGGGAGGGACTGGGATGGGACTGGGATGGGCTGGGATTGAACTGGGAGGGACTGGGATGGGACTGGGATTGAACTGGGAGGGACTGGGAGGGACTGGGATGGAACTGGGATTGAATGGGATTGAACTGGGAGGGACTGGGAGGGACTGGGAGGGGACTGGGATTGAACTGGGAGGGACTGGGATGGGCTGGGAATGGACTGGGAGGGACTGGGATTGAACTGGGAGGGGAATGGGGGGACTGGGATGGACTGGGATTGAACTGGGGGGACTGGGATGGATTGGGAGGGACTGGGATGGGATTGGGATGGACTGAGGGGAATGGGAGGAACTGGGATGGACTGGGATAAACTGGGATAGAATGGGAGGGACTGGGAT
>NW_026636778.1:0-2517 GCF_028554395.1 Pezoporus wallicus | reverse complement strand
CCCCACAGATCCCCCTATGGGTCCCCCCCATAGATAACCCCACAGATCCCTTTAAGTATCCCCCCATAGATCGCCCCTAGATCCCCCTATAGATACCCCCCATAGACCCCCCCTATAGATACCCCCCATAGATTCCCCCCCCAGACCCCAGATCCCGCTATGGGTCCCCCCCCAGACCCCGCTATGGGTCCCCCCCCAGATCCCTCTATGGGTTCCCCCCCACAGACCCCGCTATGGGTCCGCCCCCCAGACCCCGCTATGGGTCCCCCCCCCAGACCCCGCTATGGGTCCCCCCCCCAGATCCCGCTATGGGTCCCCCCCCAGACCCCGCTATGGGTCCCCCCCCCCGATCCCGCTATGGGTCCCGCCGTGGGTCCGGGCCCTCACAAGCGCCGCAGCAGCTCGGGGGGGTACTGGTTGTGGGGGTCCCGGGGCTCCCCCCGCTCCCGGCCCCTCTGCTCCAGCAGCAGCCGATGCTCCACGTACACGTCCAGCACGTCCGGGGGGGACACCTGCAGGCAAGGGGGCGCTATGGGGCGCTATGGGGCAGTGGGGGGCGCTATGGGGCAGTGGGGGGCTATGGGGCGCTATGGGGCAGTGGGGGGCGCTATGGGGCAGTGGGGCAGGGGCAGTGGGGGGGCTATGGGGGGCACTATGGGGCAGTGGGGCACTATGGGGCAGTGGGGGGCTATGGGGCGCTATGGGGCAGTGGGGGGTGCTATGGGGCAGTGGGGGGCGCTATGGGGCAGTGGGGGGCTATGGGGGGCTATGGGGGGCAGTGGGGCACTATGGGGCAGTGGGGCACTATGGGGCAGTGGGGGGCTATGGGGCGCTATGGGGCAGTGGGGGGTGCTATGGGGCAGTGGGGGGCGCTATGGGGCAGTGGGGGGCTATGGGGGGCTATGGGGCAGGGTGTGAGGCGCTATGGGGTACATTGGGGGGTGGGGGGGCTGTGGGGGGCTATGGGGCAGTGGAGGGCAATGGGGGGCTATGGGGCAGTGGGGGGCAGTGGGGCGCTATGGGGCAGTGGGGGGCTATGGGGCACTATGGGGCAGTGGGGGGGGCAATGGGGGGCTATGGGGCAGTGGGGGGCTATGGGGCACTATGGGGCAGTGGGGCGCTATGGGGCGCTATGGGGCAGTGGGGGGCTATGGGGGGCTATGGGGGGCAGTGGGGGGGAATGGGGGGCAGTGGGGGGCAATGGACATCAATAGGTGTCAATGGGTATCAATGGGAGTCAATGGGGTATCAATAAATATCAATGGGTGCCAATGGGTGTCAATGGAAGTCAATGGGTGTCAATGGAAGTCAATGGGCGTCAATGGGAGTCAATGGGTGTCAATGGGTGTCAATGGGCGTCAATGGGAGTCAATGGGCATCAATGGGCGTCAATGGGCATCAATGGATGTCAATGGATGGATATCAATGGCTCCCAATGGTTCCCAATGGATGTCAATGGTTCCCAATGGATGTCAATGGATATCAATGGTTCCCAATGGATGTCAATGGATGTCAATGGTTCCCAATGGATGTCAATGGTTCCCAATGGATGTCAATGGATGTCAATGGTTCCCAATGGATGTCAATGGTTCCCAATGGATGTCAGTGGTTCCCAATGGATGTCAATGGTTCCCAATGGATGTCAATGGATGTCAATGGTTCCCAATGGATGTCAATGGATGTCAATGGCTCCCAATGGTTCCCAATGGCTCCCAATGGCTCCCAATGGTTCCCAATGGTTCCCAATGGGTGCCAATGGGCGCCGTGGTGGCGGGGCTCTCACCGGGGGCTGCCGGTAGCGGGGCAGCAGCTCCTGCACGGCCGCCTCGAAGAGGCCCTGGTAGCGCCGGGCGTTCTCGCAGGCGGCCTCGGCCACGCCGGGCTCCGTCTCGGCAACGTCGTCCAGAGCCACGAGCAGCACGGAGCTGCGGCGGCAAGAGAGCTGCGCCTGGGGACCCACAAGTGACACAGTGTGGGGCGGGACCCATAAGTGACACAGTGTGGGGCGGGACCCACAAGTGACACAGTGTGGGGCGGGACCCACAAGTGACACAGTGTGGGGCGGGACCCACAAGTGACACAGTGTGGGGCGGGACCCACAAGTGACACAGTGTGGGGCGGGACCCATAAGTGACACAGTGTGGGGCTGGGACCCATAAGTGACACAGTGTGGGGCGGGACCCACAAGTGACACAGTGTGGGGCTGGGACCCATAAGTGACACAGTGTGGGGCGGGACCCATAAGTGGTGTGGGGTGGGACCCATAAGTGACACAGTGTGGGGTGGGACCCACAAGTGACACAGTGTGGGGCTGGGACCCATAAGTGACACAGTGTGGGGGTGACACAGGACCCACAAGTGACACAGTGTGGGGCTGGGACCCACAAGTGACACAGTGTGGGGCGGGACCCACAAGTGACACAGTGTGGGGCGGGACCCATAAGTGACACAGTGTGGGGTGGGACCCATAAGTGACACAGTGTGGGGCTGGGACCCACAAGTGACACAGTGTGGGGC
>NW_026636777.1:0-246 GCF_028554395.1 Pezoporus wallicus | reverse complement strand
CGGGAGGAGGATCGAGAGAGTGCAACTCCTACGGGTTGAGACAAGAACAGTCCAGCAACAAATCACCACCGCTACTATCAGCTAAAACAATGATAAGGGAAAATAACAAGGGAAGAGAATACGATACCACCGGCCAAGAAAACGAGTTCCACCCGGAAGCTCCTGTCCTTCCGGGTAACTCCCAGTTACTCCCCACCCCGGGCATGACGTGCTGTGGTATGGAATACCTCCCCGGCTAGCCTGGGT
>NW_026636776.1:0-24601 GCF_028554395.1 Pezoporus wallicus | reverse complement strand
GTGGCCCAAACAGGTAGCCGGAGACCGGACATGGGAGGAGAATGTGGAGGAAGCTGTGGGGGGCTAACCAATATTGTTGTGCCAAGAAGGAGTGGCTGAATACCACTCCTATATATGTGTGAACTGCGTCACAAATAAAGTAGAAGTTGCTTATCACCCATATTGGGTTGGCCTGTCTGCTTCTCCTCGCTGCTTACATAACAGAATCAGTGTTAACGCCCAAGATGTGCATCACCAGATGGAAAACAGAGCTCTTGACACAAACTGGAGTTCTCCTTTTGGCCCAGGAACATTCCATCCCATCTCAAATTATATTACTTACACAGTAAATGAAGCTGTGTGAGGTTTAATGAACAAAGATGACAGTTCTCAGGAGCTTTTGGCATTGAAACACATGTTGCAAGAAAGAGGGCTAAAGAAGGAAAATATGATCAAGCAATAAAATTAACTCTCAATTCATCAAATTTGTGCCAGCTTCTAAAGATTTAGTACATCAAACTCAGAGTATGACAACAACCAAAAGCAGTGTGATTAAAGATACACATGTTGCAGCTTACTGAGCACATCAGGGCTCATTGAAGAAGCAGGATAAAGTATGGTAAAAATACCACACAGAAATAGGTGAAAACTTGAAGGAAATAAAGTAATAGATAAGTAAATCTCAGTAATGAAACATGCATAGAAGCAAAGCTACATAAACCCACAGAGGTGTTGATTGACCATGCAAGTCCAAAGAGTGCATTCATGAAGAACAAAACATAACTGTCAAGTGAGTTGAGGAGGGAGGAAAAATGGACAGAATGTCATGAGAACAACAAAACTTTTCCCCCGAAGATATTTACCCTCTTGATAACTGGATAGCAGTGGCATATTGTCTATGGTTTGATCCCAGACAACTCTGTGCAGAACATTATTGGACACTCTGCCTGGGGATGGCTGGGCACGGGGTTATGCCAGACATCCAGACAGGCCTGAGATCTGGAAGCTATTGTGGCATAGCAGACCCCAAGAAGGGATGGGGTGTGTGTTGGCACTTACCTGGTTTCACATATCAGCTTCACACGTACTGCAAAGCAGCTTTATTGCAGCTGTATCACAGGAGGTAGCTTCAATACTTTTGAATGTGATTAGAAAAAAGACTGGAAAATAGGATCCCCACATTCATTATGAGAAAAGTAGTGCTTGAAAGAAAGTCCCAAATATATTTTGTAGCTGCTCAGATATAACCATTATTATCAGCCTTAAGAGGTGCACGAAATTTCTATAACTAAAAATGTAACAAGGGAACAGAGTACTTGGGGAGAACAGTAGAAAAATCAAGCCTTTTTTTTTTAATATAAAGGTGTACATTACTTGCTATTTAAATTTACCACCAAACCTCCCAGCTTCTCCCCCAGTGTACCAATTCAGAGCTACTTAGAAGGAAAAAAGAAAACAGTAAATCATTAAATAACCCCCCAAAAAGAGGGCTCAGTGAGGTCTCATTTCATCTTAATGAGCACCAATTTAACATGATTATTATTTCTGACATTAAAGGCCTGTGAATAGTGTCACATGCCCAGAAGCTTTTTTTTTTAGCCCTCTAATGCCAGAAATAACAAGCTGCAGTTAAGGGACAGTGAATCAGGGTGTTAATCATAGAATCATAGAATAGTTAGGTTTGGAAAGGACCTTAAGATCATTTAGTTCCAATCTCCCCTGCCATGGGCAGGGACACCTCACACTAAACCATGCCACCCAAGACTCTGTCCAACCTGGCCGTGAACACTGCCAGGGATGGAGAATTCACAACTTCCCTGGGCAACCCATTCCAGTGCCTCACCACCCTTACAGTAAAGAATTTCCTCCTTATATCCAATCTAAACTTCCCCTGATTAAGTTTTAAACTGTTACCCCTTGTCCTATCACTACAGTACCTAATGAAGAGTCCCTCCCCAGCATCCTTACAGGCACTCTTCAGGCACTGGAAGGTCTCCACATAGCCTTCTCTTCTCCAGGCTGAACAGCCCCAACTTTCTCAGCCTGTCTTCAGATGGGAGGTGCTCCAACCCCCTGATCATCCTCATGTCCCTCCTCTGGACTTGTTCCAACAGTTCTATGTCCTTTTTATGTTGAGGACACCAGAACTGGACACAATACTCCAGGTGAGGTCTCACAAGAGCAGAGTAGAGGGGCAGGATCACCTCCTTCGACCTGCTGGTCATGCTCCTTTTGGGGCAGTGTCTGTAAAATAACATTAAAATAGGAATTTCACTACTGATAGAATGACTCTTATCTAGGCAGCCCTTTCTGAAAGAAGTCTATGATTCTATGAAGCATATGGTTATTGGAGACAGGGCTGGTACATAACAGCACCTGTGTAGTCATGATTTTGTTTAATTGCCAAAGCTTGGGATTTTTCCCTTTACGCCCCCCCCCCTTTTCTTTAAATATGACTCTCAGTTTTGGTTTACTCCTAAACATTTTCTTTTATTCTGATATTGTGTATTTGAATTGCCACCATTACACTTTTAACATTCTGGATGCTCTCTTTTCTAAAGCAAAAGATAAAAAAAAAACAAAAAAAACCCACAAAAAAAATCACAAAAAACCCTCTCTTAGTTTCATTTAGTTCTCTTTTCAAGTTAGACTTTACTGCAGTCAGTTTTTCATGGCTTCCCCCCATACAAAATTACTGTGCAAGAGTTACCACCTGCACTCTGTCCCCTGCACTACAAGAAAATAGAAATAATCAGAAACTGTCTCTCTTTTCTGTGCTTCTAAGTTGTGTCAAATGAAAGCCATTTAGAGTATCTAAAAATATAGCCTCTGCAAAAGTCTGTTTCATAGCTTTTACACATACAGTTATCTCCTTTGCATCACAGGTCTAGAGCTCAACTACCGCTAGGTTTGGCATAAATTCCTACCTGCAGGGACTCTTGTTAATTGCACCTACTGACAGTTACATTTGTACCTTAATTAATTCCACTATTTCATCTATGTACAGATTTACTCTTTATCATCATGCCTTACTCCATTATTCCTACTTAATTTATACCCTTAAAAAAAGCCATGTGTTTACTAAAGATTTTCCTCCTCTCAAGTTTCTGAGATCCCTTCTAACAGTGATTTGAAGGGGACATTGAAGAATGCTCTCCTCCATGTTTAGGTATTTGTGAAATTATTTTATTACTTTTAAAAGGAGTTGGTGAAGATTCTGCAGAGTACATCTTATCTCTTTGGAGCCCTTTTAAACCTGAGTTATACAGGATGAGAAGTGAAGGTTCTCTTGGCTGTTGGTCTGGTTGGGGGTAACCATCACCACCTGCCAGGAGTAACTTCCAGCAGCACAAGCTTAACCTTCACCTGCTAGAGCTGGGAGCTGCTGGGTGAATCAATAAGGTCCTTGCAGAGGAGCCCTATGGTCTGCAGTGGAAGTGAGGCATGAACCAGCATGGTAGCCCTAAATAATCTTTTCTCAAACAAACGTACATGGCCTCAGAAAACACAGGTTGCCTAAGCATAGGAATAATCTCCTTCTAAAGGGGGCGAGAGGCCTCAGGCTGGTGCACGACCCCAGGGAGCGAGGGGATGCAAGATGCCATTACCAGAGAAGCACTTCAACCACGTACTATGAAGTCAGGGTTGGAAGAACATTTCTCTCTAACATTCAATACCTTAACAAAACATGGCAAATTTTAAAGCCCTTTATTTTAGCTTTTTAAGAAGGTTACTGGTTTGCTACAAATAACCTTCCATTTTCTGCCATCTAATGCTTTCCAAACTGATTTCATAGACTCCAAAATGTATTTTCATAGAAGTGCCTGAGGTTGATGAGTTTATTTAGGTGTGTGGACAAACTGTAAGGCACTGAGGTAGTCAATGCCATGTAATGGGAAGCTCAACTACAGATGCACTTTGGGAAGATTTGATCAATTTTTCTTCCTTATATCAAATACACATGATGCTAAATTTCCACATGCAAAGTATAGAGCCAAACATTAGGACATGTTTCCAGAACTGGAAAAAGATTCCAGCTGATCACAATTGTCATCTCACACTCCTTGTAACACTAAATATTTCTCATGAAGACCCTTTTATTCAAGAAGACAAAGACACATATGCATCCTCAGAAAACATACTTACTTGCATGCACCACATATAAAACAGCTATGTTCAGTGGTATTCATTTTACTTTATGATGGTACATGAAGGCCTTGCTTATATAAACTTTAGATGAACAGATAATTTTGGAGGCTATTTATGTCTGAGACATATGCAGGTAAGGTGACCTCCAACTGAAACAAAGAAATTCTCAAACTAATTAATGACCATAACTACTTTGATAAGAGCACACACACCCACAAGCACGCTCATGTGGATACTGATTTCTTTGTGTGCAAGTCAATACCAGGTCTGGATATGAAGGTGGATGTTTAATTTGTGAATATGTAATTCACCATGCACAAGATTGGGACAGAGTGAGAAGCAGCAGAAAGAAATGCAGGTTGATGTGTGTCTGTGAAACATAAAGTACAAGTCTGAAGGAGCTTTCAAGGAAAAAGGACCCAATTTGTATCTTCATCAATAATTGGCTAGTTTGTGAGGACTGAGCAGGTGGCTCAGGTGGAAAAGACAGTGGAAGAAAGTGATGGAGTGAAATAGCAATGGCTTCAATTCCCTGCCTGATGATTTGGAGAGAAATTGTTAGTAACTGAATTAGGTCCCAGAGGGTTTCATTAAGTGACTGGCCCTTCACAGTACCCTGCCACATCTGACCTGGAAGCATGAACATGAGGCCAGTGTTACATGCAAGCATGAGTTTGGGGGGGAAGCAAGGAGCACATGCCAGTGAGCAAGCATGCACCTGCAAGCATGTATGTGAGTGTGTGTAAGAGCTGAAGTCCTGTGACACTTTACATGTCCTGTGTGTGAAAACACCCCCTTTTCACTTGCAGGTGGCTGTGCTCCAAGCATTTGTTGTCAAATGTGTCCCTGCTGCTGTGGGAAGAATTGCTCTGGCACTTACAACAGCACTGCGCAACCAAGACAGGAGACATTAAACCATGGAAGGACAACATCAGAGCCCCAAAGTAAAGGACAGTGATAACTGAAGACAACCGGCTACAGAAAACTACCTTCTGCAAGAGATAACAAATATTTACCAGGAAATTAGAGAGTTGTAGTCTATGGGGCGGAGTCTAGTTGGAGGCCTGTAACTAGTGGAGTGCCTCAAGGGTCAGTACTGGGACTGGTATTATTTAATATATTCATCAATGATTTAGATGAGGGAATCTTTCCTTCAATCCCTGTCAGCCAGCCTTCCCTACAGGTTCAACCTTCCTTCCTTCCTTCCATCCATCCATCCCTGACAACCAGCCTTCCCTACAGGACCTTGCTTCCTTCCTCCCTCCCTTCCTCCCTCCCTTCCTTCCTTCCTTCCTTCCTCCCCTCCTCCCTTCCTCCCTTCCTTCCTTCCTTCTTTCTTCTCTTCCTTCCTTCTTTCTTCTCTTCCTTCCTTCCTTCCTTCTTCTCTTCCTTCCTTCCTTCTTCTCTTCCTTCCTTCCTTCCTCCCTTTTTTCCTCCCTTCCTTCCTTCCTTCCTCCCTCCCTCCCTCCCTCCCTTCAATACATGACAGCCAGCGTTTCCTACAGGAACAACCTTCCCTCCTTCCTTCCTTCCTTCCTTCCTTCACTCTTTCCTTCCATCCCTGTCAGTCTTCCCTACAGGATCAACCTTCCTTCCTTCCTTCGCTCTTTCCTTCCATCCCTGTCAGTCAGTCTTCCCTACAGGATCAACCTTCCTTCCTTCCTTCCTTCCATCCATTCATCCCTGACAACCAGCCTTTCCTGCAGGACCTTGCTTCCTTCCTTCCTCCCGCCCTTCCTTCCTTCCATCCATCCATCCATCCATCTATCCCTGACTACCGGAGTGTAATTGCTTGCAATCACTTGGCACAAATTGTCTGTGCGTGTTTGATTTTTAATTTTGTATAATCTGGTCCAATTTTCGCAGTCTGCCTTTGACCTTAATTTCTCTTTCTCTCCCTCCTGTTCTCTTTTGCATTCCTTCCCTTTCTCTCTTGCTTTTAATTCTTTGATGCTGATAAAAAAAAATATTACTAATTCACGATGGTATTTGATGGCTTTTACTAAGGAAGGGCACTTAAGAAAAATAGAAGAGACTGAGCGGACATGTGATATAACTGGTGAGATTTCATTGCTCTCTTTGAAATGTTTGTTTATTTCTATATTTATTTCATTTCTGTTTCCTTAAGATGCAAAAAGCTCTTTTAATACATCTATAGGATATCTTTCCCTGTTCCCTAGTGGGCTGAGAGCAGGAAACCTGTACACCCCATCTGAGGAGGATACGCACTATTTGAACAGGTGATGTGGTTCTATCATGTGCTGTGTCTGAATTTCTCTGCATATGCTTTGCTGGTCCTCTTTATCAGGGAGCTCTAGGGGTTCAGCTATGATTAACATCTCTTCCAGGTGAACTTGGTGCTTAGTAAATATTGCTTCTGGGATTCAGTGGTTAGAATTTAAGGCTCTCATTTAGATTTTGCATTCAGTTTTTCTTCAAGCAGATGTCTCTGGAAGCCACTCTGTCTTCTCTTTTGAGGAGAAGCCTGGCTGATGTTTTGGAAAAGAATCCCATTTGTTAGAAAATGGTAACAGAGGTGCTGGGAATGAGAAAGCAGAGATTACATGTCTCAGAATAGTTCCTCATCATTAATACTTCATTTGCAGATTAATCCATATAGTTTCAGTGGCATAACAGTACTAGGCAAGAGATTAAAGAGAATTGAAATTCTACCACACTGCAATTTTTGAATCTTACTTTTGAAGCAGATAATTGACTTTGTGTGCTCCTGCAGCTCTTTCTGCAGCCCCAAGACTTCTGTGTTGTGCTGCTCTAGTGCTGATGCTCCCTGTCCCCCCCTTCCATGCTCCAGGCCTGTGTAGGGAGCAGCTCTGTGCTCTGTGAGGTCCTGTGAATATATCAACCCCAATAATCTGTTTTTCTTGCTGTTCCCACTGCGGCTTCCAAAGCATATAACAGAATGCTCCCACCATGTCACAGGAGGTATCAAGACCCATCAGAAATCATCTTCCTGTTGCTCTTTTCTACTAAGAGGTCTTACTTTGTGCACGTAAGTGTTTAGCTTCCTATTAGGAGTCACTCTGTGGTGGGATGTCACAGTAAGCTCAAGCTCTAATTTCTCTTGAGATTTCTCCCATAGGTAAATAACTTATTTTATCCCTCAATGTCTTTAAAGGAGGGAAGGGAAAAAAAAAAGAAAAAGAAAAATCCTATAGCTGCATAGAGAAACCTGAAATGTGTCTGTATTCCATTCTTCAATCTGTAGAGAGACCAAGGAGACAGGCAGTCACTGGCCTTCACTTTAAGTAAATTAAAAAAGAAAAGACTGCTTTACCCTAAAACCAAATATTTGCTGATTCCTGGCAAATGTCTTGCTCACTGGATGAGAAAATGCATGCTAGGGCTCTTCCACCCTGCACCCAAAGAAGATCTGCAGTGATGGGCAAAATGCTCTTGTATTTTTCTGCTACTTCCCATCAAGGGCTGAGCCAGGGACCAGGAGACTCATGTCACCTCTGCCTGAAGTTGAAGTAAGATCATAAAGGTGAAAAGGCAATATTTTATCCATTGAGAAACCCAAGGCATTTGGATTTCTGCCAGAGCAGCATATGCTAAATCATCCTATCCCAACTGGGGGGATTTATGGCAGAGTTACAAAGATGATAATTTATTTAAGCACCCATGCTTAGAATCCCTCCCCACCCACCCCCCCCAGTCGATTTTTATTAGCATGGAATGTTTTACACTTTTTAATAGGTATCACAGTGAAAGAGGGAACATTTGCAAAGAAGCATTATCCAGAATGCATACACTTTTTAAGCTAGCCATTCTCCAGAATTTCAGAAATGTAAACATGTAAAGATAGAGGCAATGTCTTATGTTTTATTAACCATATGTACCTATGAAAACTGTCAATATCTTATGTTTGGAAATATATTTAAAATAAAGCATGTCAAAATACCAATTTGCTACACAAAGCTGATTTCAGGAACAGGTCACAGAGGTCACAGAGTGTGGGAGTGATGCTTTCCAGTATCACCAGTGTCCTGCCCCTGCGTGCTGGGTAGAAGCTGTCACTGCTCCTTTCAGTCTTGCACTGTTATTACAGATACTGGTTTTAATGAAAAATGTTTACATTAATGTTTCATTAGCTCAGTTAATGATATGTGTATGTGCTGGCATGTTCTTCACGGTTTGCTATGATGAGTTTGTGTCAGAATGATGCTTATAAGCAAACCGACAATGTAGACAGACAGAGGAGCTAAGCTAAATGTTACACTAGCTATGATAAAGCTGGGCCTTTATTTGTGACTTAAAATGACTTTTGATGTCCAAACCAAACAAAAATTAAGTGCTGACTGCAAGTGAGGGTGGTGAGCACAGGCAGGCACTGACTTGGGCAAAATTCCCCAGTGCACAGGAGGGCAGGGGGCTTAGGAGCTGTTTGTAAAGTTGGACCAGCTCAGGGAAGCATTCATGTTCAAGAAGGCATTTCAGTACATGCCTACCTTTGGACTGATCAAGACGACTTCAGTATGTGTGTAAAGTTCAGCACATGCTTAAATGTTTGTTCGACTGTTGGGCCCTGAATGATGAGTATTAGATCAGAAATGTGATGAATTGCTCCATATGTACATCTCACCAATGTAACTTGTAAACAAAGTCCAGATTATAAATAGATTTTAATGGGAAAATTGTGTGCTGCCTTACAACCATGGATTATGTTTGTAAAAAGCAGAAACCAAACTTTAAAATAGACTTTTCCCACAGTTTATCAAATTACTTCATGTGAAGTAGTTTGCAGCGAGGATGCCAAGTGCTTCTCCTTGTTTTAGGCAGCTTCCTCATAGACAATAGCTGGGCTTGTAACTCCAGGATTGCAAGCATCAGGTATTGGTAAAAGGCAGCTTTCAAGGAGCAACCATCTAACATGATGATTAATAGCAGCTGAGAAGATTTCCAATTTAGACTGAGTCTACACAACAGATTGATGTGTTTTATATGAACTTCTACTGACAAGGCTTTTGGGTTTTGTGCGCAAATTTAATCCCATGTTTAAACATTACTCCTTGCAGAAAACTCAACGCTAGCTGTTACCATGAGTTAACACTGTGGCTTTGGTTGTTTCAGGCTGAATTAGCATTTAGGTAGGACTTCAGTCATACTGCGCAAGCATCTGCTTTTAAGTATTACAGCTGTGATCTTTATTCAGGTCTTTGTATGTGAGTCAGTGACCTTAAGATTGAAAGGTGTCAGGTAGGAAAATTTTGGTTGTTCCTTAATTGACTTGCATGTCTTTCTCTGCCAATTAGAGATATTTCATTCTCTGCCATCAAAAATTAGATGAGTAAGAGCATGTAGCAATCTGAAAAAGAAAACAGCATTCCTAAACTCTTAATTTATTTTGCAGCATTTGAATTTTGTTTGAGTCTAAAAGAACTTCATGTGAAATTGGTTTAATGATAGCAGCCCTTTTTCCCACTTCACTGACATCATGAAATGCAACTGGGGCAGCAAATGCTTATGAAGATTTGAATGGTGGCTGCTGCAGGCGATGCTCTCATCCAGCCTGGGGACTGTGGCCCCCCAGGCAGCACTGGTCCTTTGTTTCTGCTTGGGTGGATGTGAGCATCTTGACACACCATGGCTCACGCCACTCAGTAAGGAAAATATATGGGGGAAAATGACAACTTATTTGTCAGCTGACAGGACACAGGGCTCTGCTGACCTCTGGTCTGACCCATGAGAGATGCTTTTCATTGTTTTTTCACTCCCCGGTTGCTGGTGGAGAAAAACATTCATGATGTAGAATGTGACATAGAGCCTTTTTCGTCATCTGTTTTGAAGCTCCTATAGAAAAACTCTGGAATTAATGAAATCACTGAAAATTTCGCAGGATTAATTGCATCATATGGAATACCAGGGGTTAGAAAGCACAAACCAGGAGCTGGGGACACATCCCTGGGACCAGGGGCCATGTATCTCCTGCCCCTCGGCTTCTGGATCTGCTGCTTGTGTGAGCTGTTGTCATTGTTTTGATTTTGTTACAGTGCTGCTGTTTGCTAATTAAGTTATTTCTGCATTTCTGGGGTTCTTTTTTTCAGTACTAAGTAAATGTAATTTAGCATGGCATTTAAAACATGGCTCCGTGAATAAAACCTGAGTTTCCAGGCTGAGATACTGGCTAATCTCACTTGTGTGCTTTCCATGTCCTTGGTTGATTCAATTCTGAGAAATAATCAAACATAATTTTGAAGAAAGTGTCCTGGGTTCAGCAGTATCAGTCATTTTTTCTCCTTCTTAGTAGCTGGTGCAGTGCTGTGTTTTTGACTTTTAGCCTGGGAACAACACTGATAACACTGATGCTTTTAGTTGTTGATAGGTAATGTTTACTCCAACCAAGGACTTTTTCAGTCTCATGCTCTGCCAGGGAGGAGGGGAAGCTAGGAGGAAGCAGAGACAGGACACCTGACCCAAACTGACCAAAGGGTATTCCATACCACAGCACATCATGCCTGGTAGATAAACTGTGGGGAGTGACCCGGAAGGCCCAGAAGACTGCTCAGGTCGGGCTGGGTATCGGTTGGCAGGTGGTGAGCAATTGTATTCTTTTCCCTTGTTATTTCCCTTATCTTTATTATTATTATTATTTGTAGTAGCAGTAGTGGTTTTGTGTTATACCTTAGTTGCTGGACTGCTCTTATCTCAACCCGTAGAAGTTACATTCTTTTGATTCCCCTCCCCATCCCTCTGGAAGTGGAGGGGGGGGAAGGGGGGGAGTGAGTGAGCGAGCAAGTGGCTGTGTGGTTCTGAGTTACAGGCTAGGCTTAAACCATGACAAAAGCTAAGTGGCTAACCTCTGCTAGTGCGCACTGGAAAAATATAGCCATTTTATTTGGAAATTAATATTTTAGGTATGAAAATCCAGCCTATTTTAATTCCTTCCATTTTAGTCTAAAAGCAATCACAGGGATTTCTTCAAATCTCAAAGAAACAAACAACCAAACCCAAACTAGAACTGTACAGTAAATACAGCCAAAGGATTTCTGCCCCCCCCACCCCAACATTCAGCTTCATTTTGATTTTTAAAACCAATGCAAGAATCTTTAATTTTAATTGGAGTAAGGATATTTAGCACTAAAATTAACCAGGTGAAAATGGCTGTTAAAACTTTTTTGAGATTGGCACAAAGCAAATATTATTTCACTATGAATAAAATCTAAATTTTTTGGAAAGCAAGTTAACATTTAATTGCAATATTTTCTACTGAAAAGAGTTCAAGGGGAAAAATAATCTTAAATTTCAGAATTGAAATACTTCCTCTAGAAAGTGTTGGCAGTTTTGTTTCTATTTTGAGACCTCTTTTTGGTGTGCATTTTTTCCAAAGAAGGCTGTTTTTTTGTGAGATTTCTCACACGGAAACCTTTTGTTTTCTGAAGGAAAGTTGTTTTACTGCTGGATTGCTTAGGCCATTGTGACACTGGGCACCAGCTCCTAGATTTGAGGTGGTACTTTCGGCAGGATAGGGCATTCTGTCCAGGTTTGTCCCCCTGTCTCCTGCCTGCTTCCTGGGGTGCTGTGTCACAGGATCCAGCCCTTGACAGTTTATGTACCTCCCAGAGCAGAGCTGCCATCTCACCATGTCCATACAATGGGAAAAGGCCTTGCAGGCCTAAAATAGTTATTATCATTTCTATGGGGCTCTTTTTTTTGTGTGGATCTAATGCTGTTTTATGACTCTCAGTGGTTTGCCCATGGGGAGGTGGGTGCCCACAGCTGCACCAGGAACATGTGCTGTGGTGCAGTGATACTTTGACAACTTCACAGGACAGTTCAGGTGTGCTTTGTACCTAAATACATAGTCAAATTTTGCATTAAAAAGCAGTGTCTGGGAGTGGCTGCCCATATTCTGCCACTTCCCCAGGTGATCAATGAAAGTAGAGGCACCCTTCTTGGGGTGCAGTGAGAAGAACCCCTTTTCCACTAATGTTACAAAGCAATAGAATTAGCATGTCATTAGGGAGAAATTTGCTTCACAGTGGAAAAATTTGTTCTGGAAGCTTATCTGATAGCTTTTCATTGACTGTAGAGTGGGTACTGGAATGGTAAAATATTTCTTTTGGTTCTTTTGTTATTCTAGCCAAGCAATAGGAGAAGGCAGAGGCAGAGTGAGGTAAAGGTAGGGTAAGAGGTAAAGCTATTTAGATGATTTTTTGAGAGTTTTGAACACTGAGAGTTGATTTGGATTGTTGGAGGCTTTGTTTGAGGTTTGGTTTAATTGGAAGTTGGGTGTGGTAGAAAAGTACAAAGGGAGCAGGCAGGTGGCATCACCATGCTAGATGGAACAGTGAGTCTTCATGTAGTAGCACACAGCTTAAGATGTGTAGAGTATGCAGAAGTAGAAACTGCTGTATGGAATGGGGAATCTCCCCTTGGATCCAGACAGCAGATCTCAGCATGGGAATCCCACACTTGTAGGTTGCCTTGTGAAACTTGAGAAAAACCAAATGGTTTGGAGCATCCTTCCACCACAGGGCTAGGAGCATGAGGCTTCCTGTGCTCATGTGGTACAGTGGCACCTTCTTGGTGCATTGAGTATTCTGGACACTGTAGTACTGAAGGGTATCAACAAGTCAGGAGAAGATTAGAGAAGAGCAACAAAAAGGATTAAGGGACTGAGGTGATTCATTTATGAGAAAAGATTAAAAAGCTAAATATGTGTAGCTTGGCAGAGATGAGGACAGGAAGGCTTGTGTCCTGGGTTTAGCAGTAGCAGTCATTTTTCTTCTTCGTGGTAGCTGGTACAGTGCTATGTTTTGACTTCCAGCCTGGGAACAGGGAACAGTGCTGGTGATACCAATGTTTTCAGTTGCTGCTAAGTGATGTTTACCCTGACCAAGGACTTTGTGAGGCTCATGCTCTGCCAGGGAGGAGGGGAAGCTGGGAGGAAGCAGAGACAGGACACCTGACCCAGGCTAGTCAAAGAGGTATTCCATACCACAGTGCGTCATGCCCGGGGCAGGGGGTAACAGGGAGTTAACCCGGAAGGACACTTGCTTCTGGGTTGGACTTGTTTCTCGGCGGGTGGTATTGTATTCTCTTCCCTTGTTATTTTCTCTTATCGTTGTTGTCGTTGGTGGTAGTGGTGGTGATTTGTGTTGTACATTGGTTGCTGGACTGTTCTTGTATCAACCCGTGGGAGTTGCACTCTTTCGATCCTCCTCCCCATCCCTCCGGGAGAGGGGAAGGGGAGACCCCGGGGGGGGAGGGGGGGGGGCCTCGATTGCTTTCAGCCCAGCACCACTCACTGGGAGTGAGTGAAAAAGCTGTCTGGCTAGGGTTTGACTTGTTTGCCAATCGTGATGGGGATCACCATGCTGGCATGCATACAGAGTGTGTTTTGCCCACAACTGATTTCAAGAGTTAAGCAGAATCAGGTTTGGGTCTTGTCTTGGGTCAAACGACGATGTAGGAGGACCAAGAGATTTTCCCTGAGGCTGGACAGCCATGAGTGGCAGGGTGCGTGGGATAGTATGGTATGGGGACAAATCACCAGAGATGGACAAATCATGGCAACGTGCTGGGGCTTGGCCTATGCTTACAGGGCCTTGTTCAACACTATCCAGCACCTTCAAAAGGAGAAAAATGTCAGTTTATTTGAGGGCAAAGCAGCAGTCAGCGCAGCTACTCCAGCTCCAAGCACAGCAGCTTCACCACCCCCAGCGACAAGTACAGTAGCTACTCAAACTTTGGCTGCAATGTACAGCGCATCTACCCCAGTGGCAAGTACAGCAGCTGCTCAAACTTCAACTGCAACAGACAGCGCGGCTACCCCAGCTCCAAGCACAGCAGCTACACCACCCCCAGCAACAAGTACAGTTGCTACTCAAACCACAGTGATAATCACTGCAGCCAAACCAGAGGACAAATTCATACCAATATCAGTTGCCCCTGTACGCAAGAGAAAAAGCAAAAAAAGAGGCAAGAAGGGTGAAGCAAGATGAAGAAACAATGTATTCACCACCCAATCTAGCATCTGATCAGGATTCATCATCAAATGACGAAGAAGAAGAAGAAGAGGTAACTTCTCGACCTCGGACCTCAACTGAGCTGTGGAATATGCGAAAAGATTTTACCTGTCAACCAGGGGAGCACATCATCACCTGGTTACTCCGATGCCGGGACAATGGGGCCAATGGTCACGAACTGGAAGGTACAGAAGCCAAGCAGCTGGGATCACTTGCTAGAGAGGGGGGAATTGACAAAGCAATGGAGTAACAGGAGGATCCCAAGAGTTGACTGTGCTGGAGGCTGAAATCAGCCTGACTGGGAGGGAGTGGCAAAAGCACCCTATTGTGACTGGTCCTGAGGCTCCATGCATCCTTGGCATAGACTACCTCAAGAGAGGGTACTTCAAAGACCCAAAAGGGTACCGATGGGCTTTTGGTATTCCTGCTTTGGAGACTGAGGAAATTGAGCAGCTGTCCATTTTGCCTGGTCTCTCAGAAGATCCCTCTGTTGTGGGGTTGCTAAAGTCGAAGAACAAGTGCCAATTGCGACCACAACAGTGCACCGGTGGCAATATTGCACCAACCGAGACTCCCTGATTCCCATCCATCAGCTGATCTGTAGACTGGAGAGGCAAGAAGTGATCCGTAGGACCTGCTCAACCTTTAATATCCAAATGTGGACAGTGTGAAAGTCTAATATAGAGTGGAGACTAACAGTAGACTATCGTGGCCTGAATGAAGTCATACCACCATTGAGTACTGCCGCACCGGACATGCTAGAACTACATCATGAACTAGAGTCAAAGGCAGCCAAGTGGTATGCCACGATTGATATTGTCAATGCATTTTTCTCAATGCCTTTGGCAGCAGAGTGTAGGCCACAGTTTGCTTTTACTTGGAGGGGTGTCCAGTACATTTGGAATCGAATGCCCCAGGTGCGGAAACAGAGCCCTACCCTCTGCCATGGACTGATCCAGACTGCACTGGAAGAGGGGCAAGCTCCAGAACACCTGCAATACATTGAGGACACTATTGTGTTGAGTGATAAAGCGGAAGAATTTTTTGAGAAAGAGAAGCAAATAATCCAAATCCTTCTGAAGGCTGGTTTTGCCATAGAACAGAGTAAGGTCGAGGGACCTGCATAGAAGATTCAATTTTCGGGGATAAAATGGCAAGATGGACGTCACCAGATCCCCACAGATGTGATCAACAAGATAACAGCAAAGTCTCCACCAATTAATACGAAAGAAACACAAGCTTTCTTGGGTGTTGCAGGGCTCTGGATAATGCACATCCCGAATTACAGTTTGATTGTAAGCCCTCTCTATCATGTGACCCGGAAGAAGAATGATTTTAAATGGGGCCCTGAGCAGCAACAAGCCTTTGAGTAAATTAAACAAGAGATAGTTCATGCAGTAGCCCTTGGACCAGTCCGGACCAGGCCAGATGTAAAAAATATACTGTACACTGCAGCTGGGGAGAATGGTCCTACCTGGAGCCTCTGGCAGAAAGCTCCAGGGGAGACTTGAGGTCGACACCTTGGCTTTGGAGTCTGGGATACAAAGGATCTGAGGCCAGCTATACCCCAACTGAGAAAGAGATACTGGCAGCCTATGAAGGGGTTCGAGCTGCTTCGGAAGTGATTGGCACTGAAGCACAGCTCCTCCTGGCACCCCGGTTGCCTGTGCTGGGCTGGATGTTCAAAGGCAGGGTCTCCTCTGCACATCATGCAACCAATGCTACATGGAGTAAATGGGCTGCGCTAATTACACAATGAACTCGAATAGGAAATCTCAGTCATCCAGGCATTCTAGAAGTCATCATGGACTGTCCAGAGAGCAAAGATTTTGGAATGTCACCAGAGGAGGTGGTGATGCGTGCTGAAGAGGCCTCACCATATAATAAACTGTCAGGAAATGAAAAGTGGTATGCCTTGATTACTGATGGGTCCTGCCGAATTGTGGGAAAGCATCGGAGATGGAAGGCAGCTGTATGGAGTCCTGGACGACAAGTTGCAGAAACTGTTGAAGGAGAGGTTGAATCGAGTCAGTTTGCCAAGGTGAAAGCTATCCCACTGGCCTTGGACATTGCTGAAAGAGAAAAGTGGCCAGTACTTTATCTCTATACTGACTGATGGATGGTGGCAAATGCCCTGTGGGTGTGGTTGAAGCAATGAAAGCAGAGCAACTGGCAACGCAGAGGTAAACCCATCTGGGCTGCTGCACTATGGCAAGATATCTCTGCCAAGGCAAGCGCCATGTGCTTGCCATGGTTGAAGCAACCACCGGGTGGCTGGAAACATACGCTGTGTTCCACACCACTGCCCAGAACACTATCCTGGGCCTTGGAAAACAGGCTTTGTGGCAACATGGCACCCCAGAGAGAATTGAGTCAGACAATGGGACTCATTTCCGGAATAACCTTATAGATATTTGGGCCAAAGAGCATGGCATTGAGTAGGTATATCACATCCCCTACCATGCACCAGCCTCTGGGAAAATCGAACGGTACAATGGGCTGTTAAAAACTACACTGAGAGCAATGGGTGGGGGAACTTTCAAACATTGGGATACACAATTACCAAAGGCCACCTGGTTGGTCAATGGTAGAGGATATGCCAACAGGGCTGGCCCAGCCCTGTCAGAACTTTTACATATTGTAGAGGGGGGAAAAGTTCCTGTGGTGCATATGAAGAATTTGCTGGGGAAGACAGTCTGGGTTATTCCTGCTTCAGGTAAAGGCAAACCCACTCGTGGGATTGCTTTTGCTCAGGGACCTGGATAAACTTGGTGGGTAATGCAGGGAGATGGGGAAGTCCGATGTATACCTCAAGGGGATTTCATTTTAGGGGAAAACAGCCAGTGAACTTAATTGTGTGCTGTTGCCTGCTGTGTAATACTTTTATAGCCCATCAACTGGATGTCTCCAGGTCACCAGCGACTAGCCCTGTCTTCCCTTCAACCATCATCCCAACAGAGAATGAACTTTAATAGAACTGGATGAGTTCCGCAGTAAAGGAACGATCAGCATCAGCAGGCAATGATCCAATATTGCACACAGCCTTTCCTGCCCTGAAAGATTGTTACACGAGATGGAACCTGACATCATGGACCGAATGGACTCGACAGCATTATAGGGATTGGTCCATGCACTAAGAAAATGATTTCTTGGTCTGTGTGTATATGGATGTATATATGTGGGAGAGCGATGGTATATTAAAAATGTGAGATCTGAGCATGACGTGAATGGTATGGAATAAGGGTTGGATAATGTCCTGGGTTCAGCAGTAGCAGTCATTTTTCTCCTTCTTGGTATCTGGTGCAGTTCTGTGTTTTGACTTCCAGCCTGGGAACAGGGAACAATGACGGTGATACTGATGTTTTCAGTTGTTGCTAAGTGATGTTTACCCTGACCAAGGACTTTGTGAGGCTCATGCTCTGCCAGGGAGGAGGGGAAGCTGGGAGGAAGCAGAGACAGGACACCTGACCCAGGCTAGCCAAAGGGGTATTCCATACCACAGCGCGTCATGCCCGGGGCGGGGGGGTAACCTGGAGTTACCCTGCGGGTGGTATTGTATTCTCTTCCCTTGTTATTTTCTCTTATTATTGTTGTTGGTGGTGGTAGAGGTGGTGATTTGTGTTGTACATTGGTTGCTGGACTGTTCTTGTCTCAACCCGTGGGAGTTGCACTCTTTTAATCCTCCTCTCCATCCCTCCAGAAGATGAAGGGGGGAGCCCCGGGGGGGCGGGGGGGGGGGGGGCCTCGATTGCTTTCAGCCTGGCACCACTCACTGGGAGTGAGTGAACAAGCTGTCTGGCTAGGGTTTAGACCACGACAGCTTGATAACAGTCTACAACTCTTTGAAGATCTAAACATAAAGGGGCTGATCCTGCAACTCTCACATTCTTAATGTCCTTGCAGAATCAATAGGCATTGGGTATGATTGCAGAACTGAACCCCAGTACACAACTAAAATTGGTTATGACAATATATATATATGGGGAAGCATGGGAAGTAATTTAAATATCAGCAAGAAATTTCTAACACTGATATGCTGAAATTTTACTGTTCTTCAGTAAATAATACAATACTGCATGAAATATTCCTGGTTTCTGCTAGGGATTATTGGATATTTGAACAACAGGATTAGTTGTGCTTATGGTGCTTTTGAACTTTGGTCTGGCCTCTGCAGATTCAGAAGATGAATGCATGGCTGGAACAACTTTAGATCAGGTAATGAAATTTCATGTTTCTGTAACACCGCTTCCCACTTGGAGACATTTTTTCTTTCCCTTACCTTCTCCTTCCTTTCCTTTATCTGGTGGTATTCCTAGCTGTTACCCTGAAATTAATATTCCAAACAGAGGCAGCTTCCAAGCTACCACTCAACTTTCTCTTAGCTGGAAGAGGGGATTTTGTTCCTTCCATGCATTCAACAAGTCCCGCTATTTCTTTTTGTTTCGAAGAGACTCCAAGTAAACATAAATCTGTCTCCATCTATGACAGCCCATAGTCATCTTTTTACCAAATCAATTGTAAGCATATATTGAAAAATAATTTAATTTGAAATATGCATCCCTATGGCATTGAAGCTTGGTATTTAATGCCTTTTTATGGTTAATAATGCATCAAAAGCATTTCTAAGTCTTGAGCTGTCATTACATCACATACATGATGTGCTGGATGTGTTTAATTGACTAAAAAAGTTAGAGTCGATTTTTATTTAAAAAAAATACTAATATATGATTACCAAGCCCTACTTCTCCTGGTCTGCATCTTGTAGTAAATTGTCTGCTGGCGTAGCATGGTCCATTTACAGTGCTTACAGCAAGCTTATCTCTGAGTAGATGCCAGTATATTTTCCTGTAGCCACTCAGCCTTTGGGTATCTCTTATTGTTTTGGGGTTGGGTTGTTGTTTTTTTTTTTTTCTACTTTTAAGTTTCTGTTAAGCCTTTTAAAATACTTTTTGACTGACTAGTAATGCTTAAAATCCTGTTATATTCCAGTAGAGGCACATGAAGGATGTGAGAATACTTGGATTTTTAGAAGGACTGAGGTAGTCATCTGCAGAAGGAGGATGTGAATGTAGTTTTGGAGAGGTGACTTGGTCTTATTTGTAGGAATCATTTTGTTAATACAGGTTAAACTGTGTGCTCTGGGGATATATGTTCCCTCCTCATGTATAATGTGACCTGTGATTGAGGCAGGTATGTTGGAATCCCCTGATGCTCTTCACACTGTTACTTCTTCCACCAGCCAGGGCAAATGCTGTTCCCTATGAATTCAGATCATCGATGCAGACTTGAACATTTTTTTTCTTCTTAATAACTTTTTTTTAGCTGTATTTCTAAACTCTATATTACAGGTATAGCTCAAGATTGAAGTCTACTGGGTGTTTTTTTAAATACTCAGATTTTAACTGACAAAAAAAGAGAAAGGGTTAATTCACTAAGCTTCCTTCTTTCTTTCCTTTGGTTTTCCCTACTCCTTTACTTGACTGTCTTGGTCCCAGCAGTCACCTAATTTCCTGGTAAATATTTGTTATCTCTTGCAGAAGGTAGTTTTCTGTAGCCGGTTGTCTTCAGTTATCACTGTCCTTTACTTTGGGGCTCTGATGTTGTCCTTCCATGGTTTAATGTCTCCTGTCTTGGTTGCGCAGTGCTGTTGTAAGTGCCAGAGCAATTCTTCCCACAGCAGCAGGGACACATTTGACAACAAATGCTTGGAGCACAGCCACCTGCAAGTGAAAAGGGGGTGTTTTCACACACAGGACATGTAAAGTGTCACAGGACTTCAGCTCTTACACACACTCACATACATGCTTGCAGGTGCATGCTTGCTCACTGGCATGTGCTCCTTGCTTCCCCCCAAACTCATGCTTGCATGTAACACTGGCCTCATGTTCATGCTTCCAGGTCAGATGTGGCAGGGTACTGTGAAGGGCCAGTCACTTAATGAAACCCTCTGGGACCTAATTCAGTTACTAACAATTTCTCTCCAAATCATCAGGCAGGGAATTGAAGCCATTGCTATTTCACTCCATCACTTTCTTCCACTGTCTTTTCCACCTGAGCCACCTGCTCAGTCCTCACAAACTAGCCAATTATTGATGAAGATACAAATTGGGTCCTTTTTCCTTGAAAGCTCCTTCAGACTTGTACTTTATGTTTCACAGACACACATCAACCTGCATTTCTTTCTGCTGCTTCTCACTCTGTCCCAATCTTGTGCATGGTGAATTACATATTCACAAATTAAACATCCACCTTCATATCCAGACCTGGTATTGACTTGCACACAAAGAAATCAGTATCCACATGAGCGTGCTTGTGGGTGTGTGTGCTCTTATCAAAGTAGTTATGGTCATTAATTAGTTTGAGAATTTCTTTGTTTCAGTTGGAGGTCACCTTACCTGCATATGTCTCAGACATAAATAGCCTCCAAAATTATCTGTTCATCTAAAGTTTATATAAGCAAGGCCTTCATGTACCATCATAAAGTAAAATGAATACCACTGAACATAGCTGTTTTATATGTGGTGCATGCAAGTAAGTATGTTTTCTGAGGATGCATATGTGTCTTTGTCTTCTTGAATAAAAGGGTCTTCATGAGAAATATTTAGTGTTACAAGGAGTGTGAGATGACAATTGTGATCAGCTGGAATCTTTTTCCAGTTCTGGAAACATGTCCTAATGTTTGGCTCTATACTTTGCATGTGGAAATTTAGCATCATGTGTATTTGATATAAGGAAGAAAAATTGATCAAATCTTCCCAAAGTGCATCTGTAGTTGAGCTTCCCATTACATGGCATTGACTACCTCAGTGCCTTACAGTTTGTCCACACACCTAAATAAACTCATCAACCTCAGGCACTTCTATGAAAATACATTTTGGAGTCTATGAAATCAGTTTGGAAAGCATTAGATGGCAGAAAATGGAAGGTTATTTGTAGCAAACCAGTAACCTTCTTAAAAAGCTAAAATAAAGGGCTTTAAAATTTGCCATGTTTTGTTAAGGTATTGAATGTTAGAGAGAAATGTTCTTCCAACCCTGACTTCATAGTACGTGGTTGAAGTGCTTCTCTGGTAATGGCATCTTGCATCCCCTCGCTCCCTGGGGTCGTGCACCAGCCTGAGGCCTCTCGCCCCCTTTAGAAGGAGATTATTCCTATGCTTAGGCAACCTGTGTTTTCTGAGGCCATGTACGTTTGTTTGAGAAAAGATTATTTAGGGCTACCATGCTGGTTCATGCCTCACTTCCACTGCAGACCATAGGGCTCCTCTGCAAGGACCTTATTGATTCACCCAGCAGCTCCCAGCTCTAGCAGGTGAAGGTTAAGCTTGTGCTGCTGGAAGTTACTCCTGGCAGGTGGTGATGGTTACCCCCAACCAGACCAACAGCCAAGAGAACCTTCACTTCTCATCCTGTATAACTCAGGTTTAAAAGGGCTCCAAAGAGATAAGATGTACTCTGCAGAATCTTCACCAACTCCTTTTAAAAGTAATAAAATAATTTCACAAATACCTAAACATGGAGGAGAGCATTCTTCAATGTCCCCTTCAAATCACTGTTAGAAGGGATCTCAGAAACTTGAGAGGAGGAAAATCTTTAGTAAACACATGGCTTTTTTTAAGGGTATAAATTAAGTAGGAATAATGGAGTAAGGCATGATGATAAAGAGTAAATCTGTACATAGATGAAATAGTGGAATTAATTAAGGTACAAATGTAACTGTCAGTAGGTGCAATTAACAAGAGTCCCTGCAGGTAGGAATTTATGCCAAACCTAGCGGTAGTTGAGCTCTAGACCTGTGATGCAAAGGAGATAACTGTATGTGTAAAAGCTATGAAACAGACTTTTGCAGAGGCTATATTTTTAGATACTCTAAATGGCTTTCATTTGACACAACTTAGAAGCACAGAAAAGAGAGACAGTTTCTGATTATTTCTATTTTCTTGTAGTGCAGGGGACAGAGTGCAGGTGGTAACTCTTGCACAGTAATTTTGTATGGGGGGGAAGCCATGAAAAACTGACTGCAGTAAAGTCTAACTTGAAAAGAGAACTAAATGAAACTAAGAGAGGGTTTTTTGTGATTTTTTTTGTGGGTTTTTTTTGTTTTTTTTTTATCTTTTGCTTTAGAAAAGAGAGCATCCAGAATGTTAAAAGTGTAATGGTGGCAATTCAAATACACAATATCAGAATAAAAGAAAATGTTTAGGAGTAAACCAAAACTGAGAGTCATATTTAAAGAAAAGGGGGGGGGGGGCGTAAAGGGAAAAATCCCAAGCTTTGGCAATTAAACAAAATCATGACTACACAGGTGCTGTTATGTACCAGCCCTGTCTCCAATAACCATATGCTTCATAGAATCATAGACTTCTTTCAGAAAGGGCTGCCTAGATAAGAGTCATTCTATCAGTAGTGAAATTCCTATTTTAATGTTATTTTACAGACACTGCCCCAAAAGGAGCATGACCAGCAGGTCGAAGGAGGTGATCCTGCCCCTCTACTCTGCTCTTGTGAGACCTCACCTGGAGTATTGTGTCCAGTTCTGGTGTCCTCAACATAAAAAGGACATAGAACTGTTGGAACAAGTCCAGAGGAGGGACATGAGGATGATCAGGGGGTTGGAGCACCTCCCATCTGAAGACAGGCTGAGAAAGTTGGGGCTGTTCAGCCTGGAGAAGAGAAGGCTATGTGGAGACCTTCCAGTGCCTGAAGAGTGCCTGTAAGGATGCTGGGGAGGGACTCTTCATTAGGTACTGTAGTGATAGGACAAGGGGTAACAGTTTAAAACTTAATCAGGGGAAGTTTAGATTGGATATAAGGAGGAAATTCTTTACTGTAAGGGTGGTGAGGCACTGGAATGGGTTGCCCAGGGAAGTTGTGAATTCTCCATCCCTGGCAGTGTTCACGGCCAGGTTGGACAGAGTCTTGGGTGGCATGGTTTAGTGTGAGGTGTCCCTGCCCATGGCAGGGAGATTGGAACTAAATGATCTTAAGGTCCTTTCCAAACCTAACTATTCTATGATTCTATGATTAACACCCTGATTCACTGTCCCTTAACTGCAGCTTGTTATTTCTGGCATTAGAGGGCTAAAAAAAAAAGCTTCTGGGCATGTGACACTATTCACAGGCCTTTAATGTCAGAAATAATAATCATGTTAAATTGGTGCTCATTAAGATGAAATGAGACCTCACTGAGCCCTCTTTTGGGGGGTTATTTAATGATTTACTGTTTTCTTTTTCCTTCTAAGTAGCTCTGAATTGGTACACTGGGGGAGAAGCTGGGAGGTTTGGTGGTAAATTTAAATAGCAAGTAATGTACACCTTTATATTAAAAAAAAAAGGCTTGATTTTTCTACTGTTCTCCCCAAGTACTCTGTTCCCTTGTTACATTTTTAGTTATAGAAATTTCGTGCACCTCTTAAGGCTGATAATAATGGTTATATCTGAGCAGCTACAAAATATATTTGGGACTTTCTTTCAAGCACTACTTTTCTCATAATGAATGTGGGGATCCTATTTTCCAGTCTTTTTTCTAATCACATTCAAAAGTATTGAAGCTACCTCCTGTGATACAGCTGCAATAAAGCTGCTTTGCAGTACGTGTGAAGCTGATATGTGAAACCAGGTAAGTGCCAACACACACCCCATCCCTTCTTGGGGTCTGCTATGCCACAATAGCTTCCAGATCTCAGGCCTGTCTGGATGTCTGGCATAACCCCGTGCCCAGCCATCCCCAGGCAGAGTGTCCAATAATGTTCTGCACAGAGTTGTCTGGGATCAAACCATAGACAATATGCCACTGCTATCCAGTTATCAAGAGGGTAAATATCTTCGGGGGGAAAAGTTTTGTTGTTCTCATGACATTCTGTCCATTTTTCCTCCCTCCTCAACTCACTTGACAGTTATGTTTTGTTCTTCATGAATGCACTCTTTGGACTTGCATGGTCAATCAACACCTCTGTGGGTTTATGTAGCTTTGCTTCTATGCATGTTTCATTACTGAGATTTACTTATCTATTACTTTATTTCCTTCAAGTTTTCACCTATTTCTGTGTGGTATTTTTACCATACTTTATCCTGCTTCTTCAATGAGCCCTGATGTGCTCAGTAAGCTGCAACATGTGTATCTTTAATCACACTGCTTTTGGTTGTTGTCATACTCTGAGTTTGATGTACTAAATCTTTAGAAGCTGGCACAAATTTGATGAATTGAGAGTTAATTTTATTGCTTGATCATATTTTCCTTCTTTAGCCCTCTTTCTTGCAACATGTGTTTCAATGCCAAAAGCTCCTGAGAACTGTCATCTTTGTTCATTAAACCTCACACAGCTTCATTTACTGTGTAAGTAATATAATTTGAGATGGGATGGAATGTTCCTGGGCCAAAAGGAGAACTCCAGTTTGTGTCAAGAGCTCTGTTTTCCATCTGGTGATGCACATCTTGGGCGTTAACACTGATTCTGTTATGTAAGCAGCGAGGAGAAGCAGACA
>NW_026636775.1:0-2525 GCF_028554395.1 Pezoporus wallicus | reverse complement strand
TGTCGTGGTTTACACCCAGTCAGGTAACTCGTTCACTCACTCCCCCCCCTTCTTTCCTTCCCCCTACTCCCAGAGGGACGGAGAGGAGAATCAAAAAGAATACAACTCCCACGGGTTGAGATAAGAACAGTTTAGTAACTGAGGTATAACACAAATCACTACTGCTTATAACAACAATAACAACGATAAAGGAAGTAACAAGGGAAGAGAATACATCACCTCACCACCAGCCAACTGAAAACTCGACCCCCCCGCAGCCTGACCAAGCACGGACCCGTACCTCCTCCAACCCTGCAGTGCCCTAGCCCTTCCGAGTAACTCCCAGTTACATCCTGGGCCTGACATGCTGTGGTATGGAATACCTCTTTGGCTAGCTTGGGTCAGGTGTCCTGTCTCTGCTTCCTCCCGGGTTCCCCTCCTCCCTGGCAGAGCATGAGGCTTACAAAGTCCTTGGCCAAACCAAAACATCATTGTTACCAGTTCTGTTCCCAAGCTGAAAGTCAAAACACTGCACTGCACCAGCTACCAAGAAGGAGAAAAATAACTGCTACTGCTGAACCCAGGACATTATCCACCCCTTATTCCATACCATTCACATCATGGTTAGATCCCACATTTTCAATATACCTTCACTCTTATCTTAGTGCATGGACCAGTCCCTATAAAGCTGCTAAATCCATCTGGTCCATGATGTCAGGCTCCATCTCTTCTAACAGTCTTCCAGTGCAGGAGAGACTGTGTGCAGTGTTCGCACTCATGAATAACCTGGGCAATAGTGTCCATTGCTAAGTCCACCCCTCGATCAGGAGTCCATCTCTGTGTTGCATTTCTGCTCTGATGGCCTGAAGTGCCATGGGCCCACCAAGCTCAAAATAATTCATTGTCCACTTCAGCAGTTTCTGCAGCTTGTTGCTGGGGACTTCATACAGCTGCCTTCCATCTCCGATGCTTCCGAAGCACTGGAGGGGCCCAGTGGACTAGATACTTGCCCATACTGTCCCACACACCCTGCCACTCCTGGCTGTCCAGCCTTGGGGAAAATCTCCTGGTCCTCCTATATCGTCATCTAACCCCAGACAAGACCCAAACCCGACTCTGCTTAACCTTTGAGATCAGACAAAATGGCGGTGGGTAGTACACAGTCTGTGTGTGTGCCAACATGCTGATCCCCATCACAATCAGCAGGCAGGTCCCAAGGATACCCAAAGGCCATTCAAAACCTCCAGAACCCTCAAACGATGCTGCTGCACTTGTCACTGGGGCTGGTGCAGCTGCTGTGCTTGCCGCGCTCCCACCGCCAGCTTCTCTTTTCCTGAGTCCAGCTCTTCCTCCTCTGCCTTGCTGGGAAATGCTGCGTGGTCTCCCGCATCCTCCTGGGGCTCGGCGGGTGGCTGCCGGGGAATGTTCTCGGCCGCCGTGGGGCGGGGCTCGGTTCCTCCGCCCCTTTCTCCCTCTGCTCTGCAGCCGCCTCCTTTCGCTCCTCGACCGTCCCGGCCTCCTCCACCGGCAGCCGTATCCCCGCGGCCTCCGGCCCTGCTCCCGCCGCCGTTCGGTCCCCGGGGTCGCTCTCCCGGGCCGCTTCAGCAGCCGCCGGCTCCCGGGGCCGCTCCCCCTCGGCTCCCCGCGGCCTCACAAAGATGGAGGCGAGGGCGAGGGCCAGGACGGTGAAGAGCAGCCGGACGGCCAGGTACAAGTGCACGGCCACGTCCGTCCCGCCCTGCTGCTGGAGCCCACCCGTGTTACAAGTCATTGCCATAAAGCACAGTGAGACAAGAACCTTAGCCCAAGCCCCACACTTGATAAACACTAACACAGCAAATACCGGCTCTAAGTAACTTCAACATTCTGAAACTGTGAGATCAAGAGGAACAACTCTGAGAGCCAATAAATCAGCATTGTGACGAATTACTGTTAATCCGGTCAGATCTGTCGTTATCTCAACCCCTCGAGCCCCATGTTGGGCGCCAAAAGAACTGTCGTGGTTTAAACCCAGCCAGGTAACTCGTTCACTCACTCCCCCACCTTCTTTCCCTCCCCCTACTCCCAGAGGGATGGAGAGGAGAATAGAAAAGAATGCAACTCCCACGGGTTGAGATAAGAACAGTTTAGTAACCGAGGTATAACACAAATCACTACTGCTACTACCAACAATAACAATGATAAAGGAAATAACAAGGGAAGAGAATCCATCACCTCACCACCAGCCAACCAATAACTCGCCCCCCCCCCCCCCCAGCCCGAACAAGCACCGACCCGTACCTCCTCCAACCCTGCAGTCCCCTAGCCCTTCCAGCTAACTCCCAGTTACATCCTGGGCATGACGTGCTGTGGTATGGAATACCTCTTTGGTCAGTTTGGGTCAGGTGTCCTGTCTCTGCTTCCTCCCGGCTTCCCCTCCTCCCTGGCAGAGCATGAGGCTCACAAAGTCCATGGCCAAACCAAAACATCATTGTTACCAGCTCTGTTCCCAAGCTGAAAGTCAAAACACTGCACTGCACCAGCTAACAAGAAGGACAAAAAAACCT
>NW_026636774.1:0-2463 GCF_028554395.1 Pezoporus wallicus | reverse complement strand
CTCTCGGCTGCCGAGCAGCACAGTGAGTAGAGCACGAACGGTTGCCGTCTGCTGCCAGAGCCGAAGAGCCAGGAGGGAAAGCATGTGCTGGGCATCTTCAGCACACAGTCAGCTTTGCAACGGTGTCACCATCATTGCTGTCGCTCCTCGGTGTCATACCTAAAGGTCCATTTGAATGCACCCTCTTCGGAGCTTGCTCTCGGCTGCCCAGCAGCACAGTGAGTAGAGCACGAACAGTTGCCGTCTGCTCCCACAATCGAAGAGCCAGGAGGGAAAGCTGGTGCTCTGAATCTTCTGCACACAGTCAGCTTTGACCCAGTGCGTCCATCATTGCTGTCGCTCCTCACTTTCATACCTAGAAGTTCATTTGAATCCAACTTCTCTGCTCGTTGCTCTTGGCTGCCCAGCAGCACAGTCAGTAGAGCATGAACGTCTGGCCTCTGCTCCCAGAGCCGAAGAGCCAGGAGGGAAAGCATGTGCTGGGCATCTTCAGCACACAGTCAGCTTTGCAACGGTGTCACCATCATTGCTGTCGCTCCTCGGTTTCATATGTAAAAGTCCATTTGAATGCAACGTCTCCAAAGCTTGTTCTCGGCTGCCCAGGGGCACAGTGATTAGTGCATGAACGTCTGGCCTCTGCTCTTAGAGCCGAAGAGCCAGGATGGAAAACATGTGCTGGGCATCTTCAGCACACAGTCAGCTTTGCAACGGTGTCACCATCATTGCTGTCGCTCCTCGCTTTCATACCTAAAGGTCCATTTGAATGCACCCTCTTCAGAGCTTGCTCTCGGCTGCCCAGCAGCACAGTGAGTAGAGCACGAACAGTTGGCGTCTGCTCCCACAGTCGAAGAGCCAGGAGGGAAAGCATGTGCTGCGCATCTTCAGCACACAGTCAGCTTTGCAATGCTGTCACCATCATTGCTGTCACTCCTCGGTTTCATACCTAAAAGTACATTTGAATGCAACCTCTCCAAAGCTGCTTCTCAGCTGCCCAGTAGCTCAGCGATTAGTGCACGAACGTCTGGCCTCTGCTCCCAGAGCCGAAGAGCCAGGAGGGAAAGCATGTGCTGGGCATCTTCAGCACACAGTCAGCTTTGCAACGGTGTCACCATCATTGCTGTCGCTCCTCGCTTTCATACCTAAAGGTCCATTTGAATGCACCCTCTTCGGAGCTTGCTCTCGGCTGCCCAGCAGCACAGTGAGTAGAGCACGAAGGTTTGCCGTCTGCTCCCAGAGTCGAAGAGCCAGGAGGGAAAGCATGTGCTGGGCATCTTCAGCACACAGTCAGCTTTGCAACGGTGTCACCATCATTGCTGTCGCTCCTCGGTTTCATACCTAAAAGTCCATTTGAATGCACCCTCTCCGGAGCTTGCTCTCGGCTGCCCAGGGGCAGAACAGTATTAGTGCACGAACGTCTGGCTTCTGCTCCCAGATCCGAAGAGCCAGGAGGGAAAGCATGTGCTGGGCATCTTCAGCACACAGTCAGCTTTGCAACGGTGTCACCATCATTGCTGTCGCTCCTCGCTTTCATACCTAAAGGTCCATTTGAATGCACCCTCTTCGGAGCTTGCTCTCGGCTGCCCAGCTGCACAGTGAGTAGAGCACGAACAGTTGCCGTCTGCTCCCACAATCGAAGAGCCAGGAGGGAAAGCTGGTGAAAGCTTAGGGTTAGGGTTAGGGTTAGGGTTAGGGTTAGGGGTTAGGGTTAGGGGTTAGGGTTAGGGATAGGGTTAGGGTTAGGGTTAGGTTTAGGGTTAGGGTTATGGTTAGCTTTAGGGTTAGGGTTAGGGTTAGGGTTAGGGTTAGGTTTAGGGTTAGGGTTATGGTTAGCTTTAGGGTTATGGTTAGGTTTAGGGTTAGGGTTAGGGTTAGGGGTAGGGTTAGGGTTAGGGTTAGGGTTAGGGTTGGGTTGAAGAGCCAGGAGGGAAAGCATGTGCGGGGCATCTTCAGCACACAGTCAGCTTTGCAATGCTGTCACCATTATTGCTGTCACTCCTCGGTTTCATACCTAAAAGTACATTTGAATGCAGCCTCTCCAAAGCTTGTTCTCGGCTGCCCAGGGGCAGAACGATTAGTGCACGAACGTCTGGCTTCTGCTCCCAGATCCGAAGAGCCAGGAGGGAAAGCATGTGCTGGGCATCTTCAGCACACAGTCAGCTTTGCAACGGTGTCACCATCATTGCTGTCGCTCCTCGCTTTCATACCTAAAGGTCCATTTGAACGCACCCTCTTCGGAGCTTGCTGTCGGCTGCCCAGCTGCACAGTGAGTAGAGCACGAACAGTTGCCGTCTGCTCCCACAATCGAAGAGCCAGGAGGGAAAGCTGGTGAAAGCTTAGGGTTAGGGTTAGGGTTAGGGTTAGGGTTAGGGTTAGGGGTTAGGGTTAGGGGTTAGGGTTAGGGTTAGGGTTAGGGTTAGGTTTAGGGTTAGGGTTTGGGTTAGGGGTAGGGTTAGGGTTAGGGTT
>NW_026636773.1:0-2495 GCF_028554395.1 Pezoporus wallicus | reverse complement strand
TATGGGGCAGTATGGGGCGGTGTCTATGGGTCAGTATCTATGGGTCAGTGTCTATGGGGCACTGTCCATGGGTCAGTGTCTATGGGGCAGTATCTATGGGGCAGTGTCTATGGGGCGGTGTCTATGGGGCGGTGTCTATGGGTCAGTATCTATGGGGCAGTGTCTATGGGGCGGTGTCTATGGGTCAGTATCTATGGGGCGGTGTCTATGGGGCGGTGTCTATGGGTCAGTATCTATGGGTCAGTGTCTATGGGTCAGTGTCTATGGGTCAGTATCTATGGGTCAGTGTCTATGGGGCGCTGTCCATGGGTCAGTGTCTATGGGGCAGTATCTATGGGGCAGTGTCTATGGGGCGGTGTCTATGGGGCGGCGTCTATGGGTCAGTATCTATGGGGCAGTGTCTATGGGGCGCTGTCCATGGGTCAGTGTCTATGGGGCAGTATCTATGGGGCAGTATCTATGGGGCAGTGTCTATGGGGCAGTGTCTATGGGTCAGTATCTATGGGTCAGTATCTATGGGGCAGTGTCTATGGGGCGGTGTCTATGGGGCAGTGTCTATGGGTCAGTATCTATGGGGCAGTGTCTATGGGGCGGTGTCTATGGGGCAGTGTCTATGGGTCAGTATCTATGGGGCAGTGTCTATGGGGCGGTGTCTATGGGGCGGTGTCTATGGGGCGGTGTCTATGGGGCAGTGTCTATGGGTCAGTATCTATGGGGCGGTGTCTATGGGTCAGTATCTATGGGGCGGTGTCTATGGGGCGGTGTCTAAGGGGCGGTGTCTATGGGTCAGTATCTATGGGTCGGTATCTATGGGGCGCTGTCCATGGGGCAGTATCTATGGGTCGGTGTCTATGGGGCGCTGTCCATGGGGCGCTGTCTATGGGTCAGTATCTATGGGGCGGTGTCCGTGGGTCAGTATCTATGGGGCGCTGTCCATGGGGCGCTGTCCATGGGGCGCTGTCTATGGGTCAGTATCTATGGGTCAGTGTCTATGGGGCGCTATAGGGCGCTGTCCATGGGTCAGTATCTATGGGTCAGTATCTATGGGTCAGTATCTATGGGTCAGTATCTATGGGTCAGTGTCTATGGGGCGCTATGGGGCGCTGTCCATGGGTCAGTATCTATGGGTCAGTATCTATGGGTCAGTATCTATGGGGCGCTATGGGGCGCTGTCCATGGGTCAGTATCTATGGGTCGGTATCTATGGGTCGGTATCTATGGGGCGCTATGGGGCGCTATGGGGCGCTGTCCATGGGGCGCTGTCCATGGGGCGCTGCCTATGGGTATCTATGGGTCAGTATCTATGGGGCGCTATGGGGCGCTGTCCATGGGCCAGTATCTATGGGTCGGTATCTGTGGGTCGGTATCTATGGGGCGCTATGGGGCGCTATGGGGCGCTGTCCATGGGGCGCTGTCCATGGGGCGCTGCCTATGGGTATCTATGGGTCAGTATCTATGGGGCGCTATGGGGCGCTGTCCATGGGTCAGTATCTATGGGTCGGTATCTGTGGGTCAGTATCTATGGGGCGCTATGGGGCGCTATGGGGCGCTGTCCATGGGTCAGTATCTATGGGTCAGCATCTATGGGTCAGTATCTATGGGTCAGTGTCTATGGGGCGCTATGGGGCGCTGTCCATGGGTCAGTATCTATGGGTCAGTATCTGTAGGTCAGTATCTATGGGGCACTATGGGGCGCTATGGGGCGCTGTCCATGGGTCAGTATCTATGGGTCGGTATCTGTGGGTCAGTATCTATGGGGTGCTATGGGGCGCTATGGGGCGCTGTCCATGGGTCAGTATCTATGGGTCGGTATCTGTGGGTCAGTATCTATGGGGCGCTATGGGGCGCTATGGGGCGCTGTCCATGGGTCAGTATCTATGGGTCAGTATCTGTGGGTCAGTATCTATGGGGCGCTATGGGGCGCTATGGGGCGCTATGGGGCGCTGTCCATGGGTCAGTATCTATGGGTCGGTATCTGTGGGTCAGTATCTATGGGGCGCTATGGGGCGCTATGGGGCGCTATGGGGCGCTGTCCGTGGGGCGCTGTCCGTGGGTCACTGACCTGCCCCCCGGGCTGGAAGCCCCCCTGCAGCAGGGGCAGGAAGACCCCGGTGACGCGGACGTGGTCCCCGGGCTGCGCCTGGCGCGTGGTGGCCCCGAGCGCGGCCACAGTGAGGGAGCGGGGGAGGTGCCCCACGGGAACCTGCTCGGTCTGGGGGGGAGGGGAGGGGTCAGTGGGGGGGGAGGGGGGGGGGAAGGGGGAGGGTTCAATGGGGGGGAGGGAGGGGTCAGTGGGGGGGGGGAGGGGGGAAGGGGTGGGGGGAGGGGGTCAATGGGGGGAAGGGAGGGGTCAGTGGGGTGGGGGAGGGGGTCAATGGGGGAGGGGGGGTCAATGGGGGGGGAGAGGGGGGGAAGGGGTGGGGGAGGGTTTAATGGGGGGAGGGGAGGGTGTCAATGGGGTTGGGGGGAGGGGGGTTCAATGGGGTGGGGGAGGG
>NW_026636772.1:0-2487 GCF_028554395.1 Pezoporus wallicus | reverse complement strand
GTTAGGGGTTAGGGGTTAGGGTTAGGGTTAGGTTAGGGTTAGGGTTAGGGGGGTTAGGGTTAGGGTTAGGGTTGGTTGGTTTTAGGGTTAGGAGGGGTTAGGGTTGCGGGGCATCTTACAGTGGAGGAGCCAGGAGGGAAAGCATGTGCTGGGCATCTTCAGCACACAGTCAGCTTTGCAACAGTGCCTCCATCATTGCTGACGCTTTTCACTTTCATACCTAGAAGTTCATTTGAATCCACCTTCTCCGCTCATTGCTCTTGGCTGCCGAGCAGCACAGTGAGTAGAGCACGAACGGTTGCCGTCTGCTCCCAGATCCGAAGAGCCGGGAGGGAAAGCATGTTCTGGGCATCTTCAGCACACAGTCAGCTTTGCAACGGTGTCACCATCATTGCTGTCGCTCCTCGCTTTCATACCTAAAGGTCCATTTGAATGCACCCTCTTCGGAGCTTGCTCTCGGCTGCCCAGCAGCACAGTGAGTAGAGCACGAACAGTTGCCGTCTGCTCCCACAATCGAAGAGCCAGGAGGGAAAGCTGGTGCTGGGCATCTTCAGCACACAGTCAGCTTTAGGGTTAGGGTTAGGGTTAGGGTTTCATACCTAAAGGTCCATTTGAATTAGGGTTAGGAGCTTGCTCTCGGTTGCCCAGCTTACAGGGTAGAGCACGAACGTTCTGCTCCCAGGAAGAGCCAGGAGGGGTTAAGCTGGTGAAAGTTAGAGTTAGGGTTAGGTTAGGGTTAGGGTTAGGGTTAGGGGTTAGGGTTAGGGTTAGGGTTAGGGTTAGGGTTAGGGTTAGGGTTAGGGTTAGGGTTAGGGTTAGGGTTAGGGTTAGGGTTAGGGTTAGGGTTAGGGTTAGGGTTAGGTTAGGTTAGGGTTAGGGTTAGGGTTAAGGTTTGGTTAGGGTGAGGGTTAGGGTTAGGGTTGCCGTCTGCTCCCAAAGTCGAAGAGCCAGGAGGGAAAGCATTTGCGGGCATCTTCAGCACACAGTCAGCTTTGCAATGCTGTCACCATTATTGCTGTCACTCCTCGGTTTCATACCTAAAAGTACATTTGAATGCAACCTCTCCAAAGCTGCTTCTCAGCTGCCCAGAAGCTCAGCGATTAGTGCACGAACGTCTGGCTTCTGCTCCCAGCGCCGAAGAGCCAGCAGGGCATCTTCAGCACACCCTCAGCCTGGCAACGGAGACCCCCTCGCTTGTGTGGCTCCCAGCATTGATCCTAAAGGTCCATTTGAATGCACCCTCTTCGGAGCTTGCTCTCGGCTGCCCAGCAGCACAGTGAGTAGAGCACGAACAGTTGCCGTCTGCTCCCACAATCGAAGAGCCAGGAGGGAAAGCATGCTCTGAATCTTCTGCACACAGTCAGCTTTGCAACGGTGTCACCATCATTGCTGTCGCTCCTCGCTTTCATACCTAAAGGTCCATTTGAATGCACCCTCTTCTGAGCTTGCTCTCGGCTGCCCAGCAGCACAGTGAGTAGAGCACGAACGTTGCCGTCTGCTCCCAGATGCGAAGAGCCAGGAGGGAAAGCATGTGCTGGGCATCTTCAGCACACAGTCAGCTTTGCAACGGTGTCACCATCATTGCTGTCGCTCCTCGCTTTCATACCTAAAGGTCCATTTGAATGCACCCTCTTCGGAGCTTGCTCTCGGCTGCCCAGCAGCACAGTGAGTAGAGCACGAACGGTTGCCGTCTGCTCCCACAGTCGAAGAGCCAGGAGGGAAAGCATGTGCTGGGCATCTTCAGCACACAGTCAGCTTTGCAACGGTGTCACCATCATTGCTGTCGCTCCTCGCTTTCATACCTAAAAGTCCACTAGAATGCAACCTCTACGGAGCTTGCTCTCGGCTGCCAAGTAGCACAGCGATTAGAGCACGAACGTCTGGCCTCTGCTCCCCAGAGCCGAAGAGCCAGGAGGGAAAGCATGTGCTGGGCATCTTCAGCACACAGTCAGCTTTGCAACGGTGTCACCATCATTGCTGTCGCTCCTCGGTTTCACAACTAAAATTCCATTTGAATGCAACCTCTCCAAAGCTTGTTCTCGCCTGCCCAGGGGCACAGTGATTAGTGCACGAACGTCTGGCCTCTGCTCCCAGAGCCGAAGAGCCAGGAGGGACGGTGTCACCATCATTGCTGTCGCTCCTCGGTTTCATACTTAAAAGTCCATTTGAGTGCAACCTCTCCGAAGCTTGTTCTCGGCTGCCCAGGGCAGAGCGATTAGTGCACGAACGTCTGGCTTCTGCTCCCAGATCCGAAGAGCCAGGAGGGAAAGCATGTGCTGGGCATCTTCAGCACACAGTCAGCTTTGCAACGGTGTCACCATCATTGCTGTCGCTCCTCGCTTTCATACCTAAAGGTCCATTTGAATGCACCCTCTTCAGAGCTTGCTCTCGGCTGCCCAGCAGCACAGTGTGTAGAGCACGAACGGTTGACGTCTGCTCCCACAGTCGAAGAGCCAGGAGGGAAAGCATGTGCTGCGCATCTTCAGC
>NW_026636771.1:0-2443 GCF_028554395.1 Pezoporus wallicus | reverse complement strand
GGTTCTATGGGGTTTTAAAGGGGTTCTATGGGGTTACAATGGGGCTCTATGGGGTTACAATAGGTCTCTATGGGGTTAGAATGGGGCTCTATGGGGGTTCTATGGGGTTACAATGGGGTTCTATGGGGTTACAATGGGGCTCTATGGGGTTCTATGGGGACATCGGCACCGACCACATCCCGGGGCTGCTGACCTCCCTGCTGGCCCTGCGCCCCGAGGTGAGCCCCATAGCGGGGGCATATGGGGCGCTAGGGGGGTGCTAGGGGGTTTTAAAGGGGTTCTATGGGGTTACAATGGGGCTTCTATGGGGTTACAATGGTCTATGGGGTTCTATGGGGACATCGGCACCGACCACATCCCGGGGCTGCTGACCTCCCTGCTGGCCCTGCGCCCCGAGGTGAGCCCCATAGCGGGGGCATATGGGGCGCTAGGGGGGTTCTATGGGGTTTTAAAGGGGTTCTATGGGGTTACAATGGGGCTCTATGGGGTTACAATAGGTCTCTATGGGGTTAGAATGGGGCTCTATGGGGGTTCTATGGGGTTACAATGGGGTTCTATGGGGTTACAATGGGGCTCTATGGGGTTCTATGGGGACATCGGCACCGACCACATCCCGGGGCTGCTGACCTCCCTGCTGGCCCTGCGCCCCGAGGTGAGCCCCATAGCGGGGGCATATGGGGCGCTATGGGGGTTCTATGGGGTTTTAAAGGGGTTCTATGGGGTTTTAAAGGGGTTCTGTGGGGTTCTATTGGGGTTACAATGGGGCTCTATGGGGGTTCTATGGGGTTAGAATGGGGTTCTATGGGGTTACAATGGGGCTCTATGGGGGTTCTATGGGGTTACAATGGGGCTCTATGGGGGTTCTATGGGGTTCCATTGGGGTTCTATGGAGTTATAGAGGAGTTATATGGGGGTTCTATGGGGTTCTGTAGGTGTTCTATGGGGTTTTAAAGGGGTTCTATGGGGCTTTATAGGGGTTATATAGGGATTATATGAGGTTTTAAAGGAATTATATGGGGTTATATAGAGGTTCTATGGGGTTATATTGGGGTTATATGGGGTGTATGGAGTTATATGGGGTGATATATTGGGGTTATATGGGGTTATATAGGGCTTATATTGGGGTTACATGGGGCTATATGGGGGTTATGTAGGAGTTATATGGGGTTATATAGGGCTTATATTGGGGCTCTATGGGGTTCTATGGGGCTATATAGGGGTTATATGGGGTTATATAGGGCTTATATTGGGGTTCTGTGGGGTTCTATGGGGCTATATAGGGGTTATATGGGGTTATATAGGGCTTATATTGGGGTTCTATGGGGCTATATAGGAGTTATATGGGGTTATATAGGGTTCTATGGGGTGCTATGGGGGTTCTATGGGGTTCTATGGGGTTCTATGGGGTTTATATGGGTACTACCCAGGATCATATGGGGTCGCATGTTCCCCTATGGTCTCTCTATGGGGTTCTAGAGGTGCCGTGGGGGGTATTTGGGGCTGCTCATCTCCCCTTGCCGCCCCCTATGGGGCTGCCCTGCCCCACATATCCCCCTCTGCCCCCCAAGTGCGAGGTCTCCACCCTAGAGGGCATCAAGGCCTGCATGAGCTTCTACCCCCGCGCCTGCGGCTCCATGCGGGTAAGAACCCCCCCATTGACCCCCATTGCCCCCCATTGATCCCCATTGATCCCCATTGACCCCCATTGCCCCCCATTGCCCCCCTTTGACCCTCTTTGACCCCCATTGATCCCCATTGATCCCCATTGACCCCCATTGACCCTCTTTGACCCCCATTGTCCTCCATTGTCCCCCATTGATCCCCATTTACCCCCTTTGACCCCCATTGACCCCCATTTACCCCCTTTGACCCCCATTGAATGCGTTTGACCCCCATTGCCCCCCTTTGCCCCCTTTGACCCCCATTGCCCCCATTAACCCCCTTTGACCCCCATTAACCCCCATTGCCCCCCATTGCCCCCCTTTGCCCCCATTGACCCCCTTTGCCCCCTTTGCCCCCCATTGCCCCTCTTTGACCCCCATTGATCCCCATTGACCCTCATTGACCCTCTTTGACCCCCATTGACCCCCATTGATCGCCATTGATCTCCATTAAACCCCATTGCCCCCATTGACCCCCTTTGCCCCCATTGATCCCCATTGACCCCCATTGCCCCCCTTTGCCCCCCTTTGACCCCCTTTGCCCCCTATTGACCCCCATTGCCCCCCATTGACCCCCATAGGGCAAACTGGCCGCCTACTTCCTAGCCCGCATCGACTCCGACTCCCCCCAAGTGCAGCAGGTAAAGGGGGGGGTGTGGGGGGGGTAATTTGGGGTTGTTCCCCCCCACACTTTGACTTGGGGGGGTCCCATCATAATTTGGGGTGGTTTTGGGGCGGTTTGGGGGCTTTTTGGGGTGATTTTGGGGCTGTTTCGGGTGGTT